>NC_048901.1:763047-836563 GCF_011077185.1 Oxyura jamaicensis | reverse complement strand
TTCTCTTCTCTTCTCTTCTCTTCTCTTCTCTTCTCTTCTCTTCTCTTCTCTTCTCTTCTCTTCTCTTCTCTTCTCTTCTCTTCTCTTCTCTTCTCTTCTCTTTTCTTTCCTTTCCTTTCCTTTCCTTTCCTTTCCTTTCCTTTCCTTTCCTTTCCTTTCCTTTCCTTTCCTTTCCTTTCCTTTCCTTTTCCTTTTCCTTTTCCTTTTCATCCTAGACCATATTGTAATACTTAGTTTCTCTAAAATTAGTTCAGGTAATAAGAAAAATGACACTTGAAAATCTGAAAGTACTTTCAGAAACTAGAAATAATTTTCTGACTTAGATGACAATGTGTGCATCTCCATGTTGTTTGTTTCTAACCAACAATGTTTGTATCTCCATGATTTAAAAGAAAAAAAAAAAAAAAAGGAAAAAAAAAAGAAAGAAAAAAAGTGAAATATGTCCTATGTTTCCAAGAATTACAAAACTAGTTATCAATATATAAAAAACCCAATGGTAATTAATTACAAATTTGTATTCAATCATTTAAATGGCTGTAAGTTACACATCCGCTCATTTTTTTTCTTTCTTTTCCCCAAAATAACTTTGTTTTTAAAAACAAGCTTTTAACATAAAGCTGAAATCAAACTAAGATTGAACTTTTGTGTTGAGCTAAAGAGAGAAAAACATGGACGTATTATTACAATATTTTTGTGCTATTTGACCTTGGAATTACATAGATCTTTCTTTTGCAAACTTGAGTGCATGGCTTCCACTATTGACACTTTTTCATTTCTGGATCATTAGCTGCATCAGTAATGATTACTTAAGTAATATTGAATAAGTATTAAGTAATCTGAAGACCTCCTCTGACACTGCCATTTCAGGAATATTTTCTGTGTACTAATTTTTATCTCATGTTCTTTTACAAAATTTCTAAAATCCCACCCAAGAAAATGTTGACAATTAATACTTTAATCTTTACTAATAGTTTGCTTCTGAATTCTCTGGATTAATGAAAGTTTTGTCTAGACACTGCCTGAATAAGAGGCTCGTCAATTTAACACCAAACTGAGCAATTTCTAGAGGTAGAAGTCCTCTATACAAAAGTCTATCTTAATCAAAGTTTTAGAATTTACTTTCTTCAAAATTCATTTCCTTCTGTACACTGAAATGTGATGGTAAGAATAAGCAGAATCACCAACATCCATTTCATTCTAGTCCCTCACCAGTAGCTGAAGATACAGACCAGCTGCAACAACCCAAGAACTTTCAATATACTGCTGGATCAAGTACAGCAATTGCCTTTCTGTTTTCTCTATTGAAGATGTTTTGTGTTTTACTTTTATGAAGACAAAAAAAATACTTTTTGAATCTAGTATCTACATTCTGGGAATGTCTGTACTAACATGCTATGTTTCTCTTCTTCTGAACTAAAAATAAAATTATTTGACATAAAAGCTTGGGAAAAATGTGAACCAAAGTGAATCATGTGCCATATTGCTCTTCGAAATATCAAGGCTAAATTCCCTGCTGGAATAAACTGACATAAGTCTTTTGAGTTCAATTGAGCTATTCTAGCCCACACTAGCAGAGAATTATGGATCAGCTTGGTTTTGTTATATAAATTAAACTGATGTGTACTGTATAATTATGTTTATGGATTGGGTATGACCTGATTCCTGTAAGTACGTGGGTTAAACTTAAATGACTTTAATTTTATATTTTATATGATAATATTATGGAAAGGTAAATAACACCTCAATTCTTTGGAGTACTGGGAAGGATGTTTCATAAGGGGTGACAACTGTCCCAAAGAAGACATCTGCCTCTTTAATATTTGTGTCTCTCAGGCTATAATCAGACTTGGTTAGCTTAGTATAAGCTTTTATTGACATGGAAATTTCATTTTCCACCTCTAGCTGAAACATTTTAGATATTTACAAATAAACAAGTGTAAATTAACCACTAATTTTCTGATGAGTTCTCAGCATTTTTGCACACACATATTTCTTATTGCATAACCAGGAAGTTTGATCTTGTCCATGCTATTGAAGGAGATGAAAAGGGAGCCCTAGAAAATAGAGCTTGATCTAACAGAACCTGAGCTTGATGGATTTCTTTATGGTTTGCCTGCATAAGAAGTTAGGTAGGCCTCTGTAGGGAAAGGAAATACCTTTAGAGATACTGCTGATTGCAGAGGTCTGTTGGTTCTTTATTGAGGCACAGATATAAGGAAACATCAGATAAAATCATAATTCAGCACCATCTTCTCACCATTCCATGACAACCCCTTCAAATATTTTAAGCCACCACAGAAAGGGTTGGCTGGACAAGGATCTTCCACTAACAACATATCTGCTGTGTAGTGGGCTTTCAGACCAAAATGTACAACCTCTGTGTGTCTGGATAATGTAAGCTAGCTTGAACTGAATTCAAAACAACTGAGATGTTTTTCAAACTGCTATTTTAACTTCAGCCAGCTGATCTGAATTTCTGTGTTTTAAAAGTTCCTTTTCTCTTCCATGTTTTCAAATAAACTAGCACTGGAGGCTGAAAACACTTTTGGTGTCCTCACTGTAAGAAAAACTACAATCAGCCTCACTTCATGGCCACACCTGGCTTGCTATCATAATTAGGTATCCCAGTAAATGCTTGGAAAGCAAACAAAAATGAGCTTTCTCTTCCTGAATTCAGCTTTAAATGTTGTACAGACCTGAGTCCTTTCAGCCTCCTGATTGATAACTGTGCCTTTCCATGGCTGTTTGAGATAATCATGTGGAAAATCAGTGCAAATGATGCATGTTTAATTGGGGCACTACCAGAAATCCAGCATAACTGTCCTGACCTCTCTGGGAGAAACCTGAATCCACTTTGAAAGTCAACCAACAATTTCTGGCAGAGCTGAAGACACTCAAGTCTTTGATAGCAAATAAGTGGCATACTTGATGCCTGGCAAAAAATGTGAGTCATTCAAATTGCCTGAGCTCCTGTAAACTTATGGCAAAGAAAATACTAAATTGCTTTTAGTGCAAGTATTGATCGGTAAAATTTGTTCTTTCTTGTGAATATATCAGGAGGGATCATGCAATGATCAGAGCCTAAATCCTCAATTAGCATATGTTATCTGCATTCTGCTGATCTCTGAGAAACTGGCTCTACAAATGTTATGTCCTTCTTTGTGAATACAGCCGTCACAAGCACCGGCCAGGACTTCACACTTCCTTGGTTTTAAACTTTGAGCTAGGGTGAGTAGGGAGGGGAAGAAGAAAGCTCCGGAGAAACCCTTAGTGAACATTGTCTGTCTGCTCTGTTTGGATGAAACTTAGTAGCTATTTAGAAAATAATCAACTGTTGTATGAGCTCTGTAGAACTACCATACTGGTTCACAATAAAATATTAGTCAGACAAAGTAAATATTATATAATCTCATCTCAAATAATATTGCACCATGGTTGTGAACTGTCAAGTGATACTTTTGTGCTACAAAAGCTCTCCGATGCTACACCAACAAGACATTTGTTATGTCCTCACTAGAATGTGTTTCATTATCAAGACATTCCTGTGCCTATTAAAAATATATTGCTGTTTCTAGACTACTTGTGGCAACAGGTAAAGACATTTATGGCTAGGAGAAGCTGCTTCTTTGCTGAGCCTGTCAGAATACTTTTGTGTCAATAGACAATATATGTGCGCAGCTCTAATGGGAATCTCTCTGTTGTGGTACCCTGTCATTTTGAGAGCACTTTGCCCTCCTTGCCCTGTGAGCATTTCTTACAGTCAAAATCAACATGCCTGAGTTCTTGTTTCTAACTTTCAGTAATGTTTATTATTGTTTGTCAGCAACTCAGCTCTGCTGGAATTTATTCTGCTTCAGTGAATAATGAAGTCATTCCCACAGTGACTGCTGGGTTCCAAAATTTTCAGTACTCTACCTATGGCTATTTAGCTGTACATGAGAAGCGCAGAAAATCTTACTTTTCATGGCCCATAAATAAACACCCAATCCAACACTTCAGCACATTTCTAATTGTAATGCAGCATGTAATGTTTCAGTGCACAATACAGATGTTTTCAGTTATTATATGAAGAGGAGACAACGATGGTTAAGTATGTGTTTGCATTATAGTCACGGCATGAAATCATTATGTTCAACTTTCCTGATTATTTTCTTCATAGAAAAAATAAAATCCTGTTCAGCCGTGATTCTCTCCCACATGGAACTAGTTGCAAAAAAGTCAAATTCATCCATTTATAGACAACATATTTATAGCAAAATAAAAGGTAACAGCTCTGTTTAAACATTGGACTCTTCCCTGTTATTCATACACTATTATTTAGTTTAAATGAGCCTGAGGGTACCAGGATGCAAGTAATAGCACAGTTTTCCCATGGGATTTTTATTCTCTGCGATAACAGCCCTAGTAGCTGTCTCCCTTGGCCCACCCACACTGAAGGTTTAAGAGCCAACTGTCCTCAATGAAGCACCAAAGCATTCTCATGCAAACACCAGCGTAGTACTGAGTCTGTTCCATTGATACCAGTTCTCATTAGCTTTACTCTGCCTTCAGTCCTCTCCTTTCTCCCCTACCCTCCTTCCATGTCAGTAGTCTTTTGTCAAGTTAAAAAACTACCCAACTATACCTTCTGCTGTCCTTTCCTTTCCTATTCAAGAGCTATCTCCCTTTATATCTGACTATCTCCAGTAAGTTATTACTTGATGAGAAAAACTCATTAGTTACTTATAAAAAGACCTGACTTCACAAACAGATATTTTTATGAGTTCTATTTGTGTAAGCACAAATAACTATTTTGGTTATGTGAACAAGCCACATGAATATACATAGGCAGTAAAAATCTGGGCAACTCCAGACCGTAGCTTGGGACCATATTAACTTTAGAAGAAACAAACCTTATATGGCAAAACAGTTTGATATTCCTAGACTGGTCAAGTTGGGTTTCTCTTTTGAAGAAGACTTATGGTTTGAGACCATTTGTAATGTACAAACATAGATGAAGTAACAGAGAAAAGCATTCTGAGATACTGAAATGAAAACAGAGAAATCAGAAGTGATCCAAAGCAACTGGACCACTGAAACTAGTTCCAGCAAGTCATACAACTAAACAAAGTAACCTTTAAATCTTCTGTTATGCCTTTCTTTTCTTAAAGTACAGAACTGATGCAAGGAGCCAAGACAGACTAAATGAGGTGAATTGGTGGCATAGTCCAGCACAGGCTTGATTTAAATATAGCATACACTGAAATACTTGAATCAGGTAAAGAATAAACGAGAACTGGATGTTTGTTGCATGTATTAACTGAAAATATTTCAGAAGAAAATGGAAGGCCAAAGGGTTCAGAGACAGTGACTTGAAAGAAAACTTCAACTTTCAGTTGAGGTCTGATGATGTGAAAGTGATCAAAAACCTCAGATTTCAAAACTGAGATTTCAAAACTGATGAGATTTCAGATTAAGGGAATTTTCACATTTCATTGATGAAATTATTATACTGCAAGAATTAATTGGCCTTAATTTGAATGTGCATACATGTAAATGTTTTTAAAAATGAAATCTTAGAGAAACTCTAGGAAAAGAAGCAGCAGTTAAAAGATGTGAAAAAATAACAATAGGGTGAGCTGGCTGTAATGGTTAATGTTTTTCAATAGATTCAGTCTGATTTCTGATGTAAATTACTCTCAAACAAAAGATGTTTAGATTAAGTTTATTTGAAAATATTTAACAAATTAATTATGAAATTTATTTCAGTCTATCATTCATTCCAAGCCAAGTTTTTTACACCTCTATACCATGTGTCGCTACCTTTGGATGATTGGTTGTGTAATAACAAACTCTGTAGAAAACTTTAACCCAATTCTTTCTTTCTTCCTCAAGTGGCTTCCTCAAGTGGCTTCAAACAGGATAGTGATCCAAACACCAAAGGAAGAGAAGCAAAATTTAATGGGATTATTACCCATTTCAAAATAAGCTTAAGTGTCTTTCTGAATAGGCTTCTTCTTGCAGTCATTGCCAGTAAAAACCTGTACAGAAGTAACAATCAGAGGAACTTTTTCATCAGCAATATACATAGCTGAATTCTAAGCAGTAAAGAGAGTGACATTAACCCTTTTCTTTGTATGGTTCAGCAATCAACATAGAATTGTTTTAATTTGTTCTCTTTTCACTACTGTTCAAAAATAGCTTTGGTGAACAAATGTATTATAATATGTTTTTTTATAACTTGTCAAAGTTTCACTTAATGTTGATGGTCTTCATTTAGTGCTGTGTATCAACTAAATTTCATTATAGTCTTCATGTGAGCTGACAAAATGACAGAAGAAAGAACAAGAAGGATGTCAATAATGGCAATTCTTGGTGAGTCACAAATAGCCTAGTTCATATGTGAACATTGTTTTCAAAGCACAAACCTAGCACAAGAGAGAGGGAAAGATGCAGTCAGGGATATATTAGGATTTTCAAGAATTGCATATAAGCAAATTTATGCAGTATGGGACTATTTGTTTAGGTACATGTGCATATTTAAATCTTTCTGCCCTCTATTCCACGCAGATACCTTAGTCCCACAGTCTCTCAAATTCTTTTGCTCTGATTACTTGCAAGCCTGGAAAACAGTATTTAAAACAAGCTCCTGGGAATCATCATGCTTTATCATGTTTCAAAACTTCATACTCTAACTTGCATTTTCATGTTCATCTTTGGCAAAAATTATTGCGAAGTATTTGGAAGATTAATATAATGTGGGATTTAAATTGATAACAAGGTAGTCAAGTCCATTTCTAACACTTAAATTCCAAAGTAAAAATGAAATCGATTTATACAAAGTAAGAAGTTGGCCTAATGTGTTAAATCCTACTCGGGAATTTAGCTTAATTTACTTTCAGGATTGAATGTGTCTTTGAAAGTAATAATAATAATAATAATAATAATAATAATCAGGATAAGATGACAGAGCAGAAAAGAACACAGAAATGTAGGTATGGATTTAAAAGGAAGATAGACCAATTTGAATTTCTGATGGCAAAAACAATACATAATTTCAAACTACATCAGACAAAACTCTTGGAAATATGTTGTACATGCTCCATTGTACAGAGTAAGAAGATGACCAAGTAGGTCATTTCCACCACCAATTTTTAGGGCCAGACCACATCTTTCTCAGAACAAAACCACTAAATAAGAAAAGAATTTTGTCTTATACACCATGCAAACATATTTAATTGAAACATGTTAATGGTCAGCTAAATGTTGTAAACAAAATGTTTTAATTAGAAATTGTCTTTCTATTTAAGCATGCACATTGTTGGTGAGTTAAGCATATACTGCCAAGTATGAATTCCTCACAATCAACAACTAATAAAAAAAAAAAAAAAAAAAAAAAAAAAAGAGAGAGAGAGAGAGAGAGAAAAGCAGCCAAACCATCTGACAAAGCCTAGGGCACATGCAACCCCATCACTACAAATGACTGCAGAGCTTACAAAACGAGCCAGATGCTGCTTCTGGAAGGATTTCATCTATAATATCTGAACCACATGACAGCCTATCACAACTCATGTTTGGCCTAAAGGTGTGCATCACTGGTGGAACAGGCTAATAATGAGATGGAACAGGAGAGAATCCTTAATTCTTACTAAGGAGGGTTTGGGGCGGGGGTAGGGAGGATGATGGGGTTGTTCTTTGGTGTTTTGTTTTGCTTTTTAATTTGAAAATTGCATTTGTTTTACCTGCACACACTGGCACAGATGGTGCTTCTATAATATGCTGCTACAATAGAGTGATTTTTTTGCAGTGTGTATTCAATTGATATCCAAATTCACGTCCATAGGTATTGTGTCTTCCACAGCACTGTTCAGGACTGAGCTGAATGTAGAGAAGATGAGTGTCTTCTTGGTGTGCAATAAGGAAATTTGCCCATAGCCCCTCTGGCAGGTGCGGCATCTGTCCTCTAAGCTGGTAATGTGGCTCGGTAATAAAATAATCACTGAATGAACAGGCTTTATGAACGGTTTGCAAATACACCTAAGGAAGTTGTGTTTCGTGGAAGACAGAGATACTGCTAAGGGCTACAGAATCCGTTGATTCTGGCTTCATTTTCCCTCTTTGGTTCCTCTGCAAAACATCTACTAAACAAGGCTGGAGGCTGAAAGAGACCAAGAACCCTCTCCTGGTGCTGAGATTTAGGCAGAGATATTTACTAGCAGCAACTGAGTTTGTTCCTCTTTGTTCCTGTTTGTTGCTTCTCTTTGTCTAGTTTGAAGTTGTCTTTAAAAAAGCCTTTCCTTGCTGAGCAGTGTTTAGCTTTTGTTTAATCTTTCCACCAATTTACAATGGTAAATTTAACCTATATTGAATGATACTTAGGAGAATTATTTGCATTTCATTAAATTATTCTGCTGGTTTATTACACTGGATTTCTCTAATCAGGAAAAAAATTAAGATTCCTACAGGTAAACAAAACCATACCCATTTTGTGACATTTATGAAAGCTACTTCAGCACAAGTTGATTATCAATACACCAGCATCAGGAGCATGCTTAAATAAGCCCGTGTGTTGCTTCTTGATATGCTGAAGTCATAAAACATACATAAGACAAATTTCAGAACATCATGGCCAGGAGACAGAAACCTCATCCAGTGTGTAAATTTCATCTGTTCTGGGAATGTGTTCAGGAAAAAAAATATAATTCCCACATATACACACTTCTTTTTCCTTTTTCCTCTTTTTTTCTTTTTCTTTTTTTTTTTTTTTTTTCTTTTTTTTTTTTTTTTTCTTTTTCTTTTTCTTTTTCTTTTTCTTTTATTTTTTACTTTTTTTGTTTTCTTTCTTTTTGTCTTTTTCCTTTTCCTCTTCCTTTTGCCTTTACTTTAGCTAAGAGATCTGTAAATCTTTGTTGATGATGAAAGTTCTAGAAGAAGTATCAATGTCCTGCATGGTATTGCTGTGTAGTTCACAACAGCACACATATGACCAGGCTTCATAACCATTCTCATGAAGGGTCTCCAAGTCACAGATGGACACCACAACAAGTGACTCATGCAAAAGGAGTTTTTGATTGTTTTCAATTGTAACTTTGATTATTAGGACCATGGTTTCCAATGGAAGACTTGTTTCTGTAGCAACAATAGCATTTAAGCTACTCATTTAAGTCAGCAAAGGTATAAATTTCCCATTAAAAATGCAGTCCATTAGCTTATTTCACTTCCTTATATCTCAAAATATTTTATTATATTATAATATTATAAGCCATTAATTTAGAACGCCTGGCACTGTTGCCTCTGAATTAACTGTTGAATAAACTTGATGTAGCGTGGGGACATTATTACGGTGTTGCTCTCTTTGGATAAGGAAATAACCTAACTAACAGCAAGCAAGCATTGTGCAATATTCATACAACGGAAAAAGCAAGGGCCTTAATCAGCTGGAATCTGTGCCCTGCTGAAATTGGTAAGAGCTCTATCTCAAACACAGTGTTTGCTAAAGAGGTTACCTTGTACAACACATAGCCACTGTGGTCAAAATAAGTGCAGGATAAAGTCAGCAAGTGGTGAGGGTACGTTAAAGAAGAAGTTTTACAGTTTGTCTACAATACCATAGAAAACAATGCAAAATAGGCCAAAATTTTTGTAATGCTGTGCCTCCTCCTGGGCTGGTATGTCCATGGTATGTATAATGCAATCACTACTGGTGATCACCAGTAGCCAGCTAACTGCGTAGCTGTTAAGATCTTATCTCGTGGCTTATGGACGTGGTGTTACCTGTGAGACATTTCCCATAGATACAAAAGAGTGTTGGATGAACACTGCAACTGAGCATAAAGACAACATGCAGAATATGTGCATGTTCTTCTTCTGTGTAAACCAGCAAAGGATAGGGATCACCTTCATGTGCATTTTCTATTCTGTATGTTGCCTTTAAACGAAGACCTCAAAGTATATGAAAAGAAGGGACCAAATCATGTCAGTTTGGATTTTGTAATATTCAGACAGTTTAAGAAATCCTTACCATGTGAAAAGCAATTACAGGCTGAGAGATTATGACAATAGATATGCCCTGACTTCATTTCACCTGAATTACTGAAATACAGCACTCATAATGCATGTACACATGTTGGCACAGGGTTGTTTGTTATTCACTCTTTTCGTGTACTGCCTGATGCATCTTTGTCATGATTCATTATTCCTAACAGCTATATCAAGTGTTACAATTACTGCACGATACAGATTTAAGTCTATAATATTTCTAGATTGGAGGGAGAAAAATAATATATTAAGTACTTATGATATCTTTATGTATAAGTTTGAGAATCATTAAATAGCTGTCATTCTTCCTTCTTCCTCAGCATCAATTATTCCACTCCGGTTTTACTTACTCCACTCTGTACAATGAGTCCCTAGAGCATGTTTCATTGCGGGAGAATGAACACATTCTTCACTTGCGGTCAGTGGGATGTGGTTAATTTGAAATCACTTAAACTATTATATCTGTCAAGCGTGGTTATTTTATTTTCAATTCACATCGGTGTTTTAGTATGCATGTCTGTTACTGGGTTAAACTGGCAGATTAATTTCCAAGCATTCTGTTGTAATGCTCTTCATCCCTGTCTTTGTATGTAGACTCCTGTAGAAAGTTAATATGTTCCCATTAAAATTTACTTCAGAGAAATCCACCTTTAATATAAACAGTCATATCATAAACTGCGCTCACTACTGAAAGAGAGCTGGCCAGATAGTGGACTTCCAGCTTTTCTCATGAAAATGTAGAACAGATGTTTTTTTTTCATTCTTCTGCCTTCACTTCTTTTGGAAATGCAATTTACATCATGACATGCATTTGTGGCAAAAAGTAAAAAGTTCAGTAACTAACATCTCTTTGTCAAGTCTATTTATTTATTTATTCTCTGACATGGTTATAGATCATATTCTTCAAAAGTGCTGCAGGCTTCAGTTCAGTGTGAACAGATTCACAATCCACACTGTATAAAACTGTTTGGCTTTTTTGTTTTGTTTTGTTTCTCTTTTTAAAATATTGTGGCTTGAAATTAATAAATAGCCAGAATTTCAAGATGCTGAAATACTGACTTACACAGCTACTAATAACAGGGTGCTCATACAGAGAATTAGAGGAACTGCCAATGGGCTTTTTATTACAGCAATATTGTACATATTACATGAATAAATTACATTGTTGCATTATGCAGCTGCTGCATCATCAGTTTAGAGAGTAGACTGTGATCCTAAGTATTCAGGGATGCAAGCTCATTATCTCTAAATCCACTTTGGTTACAGCCACAATACCATCCAAGCTAAACTGCTTTCATATAATGTATTGCATACACCTATGCATAATCAGGTACATGGCTCAAAGACGGACTGATGAGTTTAGGTGTCTAATCAAATTTACAGAAAAGAGTCTTTTTCTCTGAATCAAGCAGAATCTTTCACTTGGAAAGGTTATTAGGAAAACTATATTACCCATAAAAATACAAATCTACATATGTTGTGAAGCATCATTTTTGATTTGAAAGATACTAGTGGAAAAATATGCATTTATATAATGAGAGTTATTCTCACTAAAAAAAAAAAAAAAAAAAAAAAATGTTTTCTCTCTATCTTATAATGATATTATGATGATGACAACTGCTAGTGTTTGAATGCTGTCAAGGCACTTCTTGAAACTCAGTTGATTTTACTCTCTGCACATTGTTGTCTTGTCCCATCAAATAAAACACAAATCTCAACATTCTTCACAGCTGTGAATGTCTGCCTAGGATTCATGAATTCACATTTACATATTTTATATATTGATTCAAATATCTTTGGCAAGTAATATGCCGTCAGTTCTGTTCATTTTGCTGAACCCCTGTTTCTTTTCATTGATATTTTTCACTTTGGCAAATCTGTGTTTATTTTCATTGCCATTGTTATTCCACTGCTCTGGAAGCACATCCCTTACATTGCCCACCTGGCTTATTGAGCCATTAGCTCTTGGGAAATCCTGTGCCTGGAGAAATCAGTGGAGGTTTTACAGCTAGCTTTAACATGGACAATGTTTTTCGACTGGGTTCCTGCCAGATGAGGCTGTTTGTTGTACAACATTTCTACAGAGCTTTTCATAACTTGTTTCTTCAAAAGGCTCCTAAAGGCTATCATAATCATGAAGATACTAGTGGTTAAGTTGAGGATAAATATGGAGAGCTGTATCTTTTCACTCACGTGTCATAAAACTAGGTGGGAGAAAATTACATGCTTTTAGTCTAAGCAGTTTTAGAGTAGATATTGTCATGGTTCAAATCCCAGATTTGGATGCTGCTGTTTTTGAATACTCTCAAGAAATTTTAGACAAATGAAAACCTAAGTCTAATGTAAAGTACATAACATAACACATATATTACTGAGGACACTGGAAGAGCACCTGGGACTAACTGGCCTGCTATCCACTGAAGAGTGTTGCCCAGCATTGACAAAAACAGAATCAGATATAGAAAACGAAATGCTTTGAGGCAGTGGTTCCTCTCCCTCCTAACATGTTTCTAGCCCCATGTTGGAAACATCCACATTACACTTGAAGGAAGGGAGAAATGAAATTGTTGATTCAGCCATATGTCATTCTCCTTTATTAAAATTGGAAATGTACTTTTCCTAATATTTATTTAAAATTATGTTTTCTTCATATAAATTTCTACTCATATTCTACAACATTTAGACTTCTCTAAACTTTAGGCTAAGCCAGAATGATTCCTGTACCTTCTGTGCCATTCCTAAATTGCTATCAACTATAGTTCATAGCTACTCAGCAATCACACATCCTGCTGAAGCTGAGAAGATATACATGAATCATAAACAGTCCTATATCAGAAAGTTAAGACACCCTATGTTAATATTATCTGGTCACATGATTTGGTCCTGCTGTTAGGCTTTTTTGGTCCATACGTCTGAAAGTGAAGAATACAAATTTGAATAGAGTCTGTACCTATAATTGACTCTTTGCCTTTTGTGACTTACTGAAATCATATAATATTGTTTCCATTTTCCACATAAAAAAGAGCTTTAAGATTGTCAAAGAACACTTTTGTGTGAAAATGTGCTCAACCAAATGTTCCTGGAGAGAGAATAAGAGGGGTGGGAAATGCAAATTTGTTAATGCAGTTGGCAGTATTCATGCATCTCCGTGGAGATACATACCTGAAAAGAATGAAAATTGTCCTGCATTATAGGGTAAGACTGTCAAGGACCATCAATGCTATACTTCCAAACCTAAATCTACTTCAAAAGACAAAGTAAAGATCTTGTCAGTTTTCTATCAGGGCATATATAGTATTTCTAAGAAAATAAGGAAAAGCTGAGTGGACAACCTGTTTTAATTCTTTTATAGAGTGAAAGAGCATAGTATTTCATGATACTAATCCTGAAAATCTTCTGCCCATATATCAAACTGCTATTTGGGGGTACATTAAAATATTATCATGTTTGGTTTTGCTTTGTTTTGTTTAAAAAAATGTTTAAAAGGAAGTTTAAATGGGGAAAGGAATTAACTAGGTGAAGACCACCACAGTAATAAAATAGCATTAATTGACATATACATGTGTCCTTGTAATATACATATACATAGATATATGTGTATATCTATGAATAAAATATACCAATGCATTCTGTGGTATGTACTGTTTTTCATATTACTTTTGCAAGGTTTTGAGTTTATTCAATAAAACACTGAACAGATTTCTTCAGTTACACTGTGGTAATTTCAAATAATTTAGTCCCAAATAATGCAGTTAGCAGGAAGGGAAGACCTGTTCTGTCTTTTTGTGGGTTGTTTTTTTGTTTGTTTTTCATCTGTCTTTATACCAAAAAATTGCTAAACAAGCTGGTTCATAGTCACCTTTTGGTGACTGTGCTCATAACTGGGTATGAAAAAAATTAGATTGCTAAGTTTGCTGTAGGAAAATTAATATACCTTTCAGAATGGAAATGATTAGACAAGCGTAGCTTAACTTTTATCACATGCAAACTAAAAAGGCAATCAACTCGATGGTAGCGTCTGATCTCTGCATGTCCCTTTGGAGTCAGTCAGTAACCAGTACTCTGAGCAGCTGTAGAAAGTGAATTTAATTTTACTCATGTGTGTGTATAAAGAAAATGTAAAGCTGTTGTTATTTTTTTCAGTTCCTGAGCACAAGGAAAAGTTGGCATACAAGTTGCCTGTGGTAACCAGAGTAAAACAGTTAATGTCTGAGGTTTTCTTCTTCCAAGCTGCAGTGGGAGATGAAGAGATCCCATATGGGCCACTAATACAAAGAAATCAGAGAGTAAGAGGGAAAAAAAGAAAAAAAGAAAAAAAGAAACAAAAAAAAAAGAAAAAAAAACTGTGTGAGTAAGAGTAACAGAGGGAAATAAGATTGAAAGAACAAAACATCAACATTGTTAGTCATGAGGAACAGACAGGAGGGAGGTATTGCCTGCTGACCATGTGTACCAATGCCAAAGAATCTAAAAAGAAAACCAGCATCTGTGGTATGGGATGGTCTTTCTCTAGATCTGAAAGACAGCAGCAGATTGTTTTTATAGAAAGAAAAGGTGTCAGCAGAAAGGAAGGAGCATACACACATGGAAACATTTGCTGTAAGAAGCCACTTGAAAAACAACCAAGGAGCTGAGTGGAAGAAACATCTGTGAAACATGCAGCAAGACCACCACTAGTGCTTCAGGGAAGAGGTGGGAACAGAAGGGAATACACAGGCAGTGTTGGACATCGCATCTTGTCAGAACAACAAGGAAATGTTGTTGGTACTTTCAAGAAAATCCAGTGTCTTTTGAGACTGAGGGGAAAAATATTTTGCCCTTGTGAGGGAGCAAGGGAGTACTCTTTTATTCTTATCAAGAAGCAGACAAGTCTGCGCTCATTGACCAAAGTTGATCAAGGAGTGATATATTTAAAAAGAAATTGCACTTTTTTTTTTTTTTGGGGGCCCCCCCCCCCCCCAGGTACGTTGACAGCTTTGCCTAAAAGGCTCAGAATATTTTGAATTCTTTTCAAGGGGCTTGTTCCTTCTTTTAATAACCCTAAACGTGCAAAGTCTTGTTCAGTATTAGCTTAAGGTAGTGCAAATTATCATCAGGGAACAGAGCAGCTGTGTAGTTTTGGGGTCAGTGAAAGCACATGTGATGTGTGACATCAAGGAGGAAGATGTCCAATACCTTTTTGTTATCTGGCCTTAATTTTCTTGTTCAGATTTCTTTTGGTTGACAGAAGAAAGCAAATGCTTCATATGAAGACCATATCTGAAGTCACTTCAGCTACACCTCATGAAGACTATCAGTCTAGATGCAAAATAGCCTGTCTTTAGCCCAAATGAAAAATAAAGTGTTGATCAGAAGTTTTCCTTCTCTGGGTTTGAAACATCCTTTATGCAAAGCCATTAATAGCTTTTCAGCATTGCTGAGGAATGGCATGGGAAAGGACATATTGCAAGCCAACAACTGCTACATGTAATTGTATGGAAAGCCCATGTGCTACCCAAAGGCCTCTTGAGGAGGTCACATAAAAGATGAGTCATAATGTAACTGATTTCTATCAGATCATCTCTCCATTTGCTTACTGCAGAAAAAACAAACTATGAAATGTGAAAGCACTTTGAAGTGACTAATGATCTTGCTGCTTATTAACTGCACTGAAGGCGACCTTAGTAGAAAGTAAATGAAGGGAAATGAAAAGTAGAGACTAGATGGCTCATTCAGACCAATGTAAGACAAAGCAAACCTGTTATACTTCACAAAGAGATGTGCACTTATTCTTACACAAGAGGTTAATGGCAGCTCTCAAGGGAGAGAAAGAGAAAGGAAGACTATAAGCTTTAACTTTCTACAGAATATAAGGGTTTTGTACACAATATATTTTTGCAATATAATTTTTGAAGTAAGGAATAACAATTACTTTTTTCTTTTTTTTTCTTTTTTTCTTCAGTCTAATATTCATTGTATTTTTCTGTGAACCCACAGAAAAATCCACTTTGTCTAGTGAAATAATACATTTAAATGCTTACTGAATGGAAAAAAAAAAAGGCAAAGAAAAATTCTTCAGAAAGAAGCAGTGTCTATCTGCAGTAAGTTCCAGGTAACTTCTCCAGCCTCAGTGGCTAGCAAATATTACATTTCATGAATTACAATGAGCTTATTAAATTTTAAGAATTTATGACTGAAGGATTTATGACAGAAAAAACTTTCATTCTTAGTGCAACCTTCCTAAAATCAGTTGTTAATGACTTTTTATGATATTATCAAAAAGCTCTTCAAAATCTGACTTTGTCAGTAAATAAATAAATAAACATTCTAACCTGACAAAAGCAGGCATTTACTGAGCAGAATGTAAAAATTAGTTTGTAAGTTCCTAATGTTACAAGAAATTGCTCTGTGAGCTATGATTTTTTTTTTTCCTTCATATTGGCTGATACAGTGTTAAGTATATTTCTTTTTATTGATTTTTGTTATATAGATCATACCCACCCTGCATCCTTCAATACTCACACAGACAGGGAAACTGAAAACCTGCTGTACCTGCACTGAGTGAGCCAGTACAGCACAGGGTGGGTCCCAATGGTCTTGGAGCATCAGACCTGTCGTTGTGACTCACTTAAATTAGTCCTGTTTTAGGATAGATGTATGTCATCTCACACATCTAAACCTTAATCCAAATGCCTGGCAGTGCATACTGGTCTTGACAGGTACTGAGCCAGCTTGCCACTTGGCAGATTAAAAAGGACTGCCTCCTGGAGATTAGGTGGCTTGGCACAGTGAGAACACAGAGGTCAAACTACGATATTTGCCAACCAAAAAAGAACCTCTCATTTTCCCACTCTATCACTGCTCCCTGGATAAGCATTTTTGGCCTTTTGCCTTGGTTTGAAGGCAAGACTTGTTAGGATTTAGCCTGAGGGACATGTTTTACTGTTGAAGGTCAAGCTAGATTTTTGACTGTTGTAAAGCCTTGATATGGTAAGGTCATATTCTTTCTCATTAGGACTGATCTCTCAAGGCTCTTGGTGACTCCTGGGACATCACTGAGAACGGAAATCATTCCACACCTTGCAGAGATGTGGAGATTTTGTTATGTTCCAGTTTAATGAAATACAGGCAATTTTACCTGATACTGCAGCAGAATTGAACGTAGACATTTCATAGAGGATTTCAGAACATGAACTTTTGGATTTGTTCCCAACAATATACTTTGTCTGTTTGTTTGATTCCTACTCATTATGTGTATACTTACACATAATATAAATTATCATTTATATTTTTAAACCAGAAGTAATTCCATTCTGAAAATGTTGAAAACAGACTTTGTAAAGCATTTCATTGGTAGTGAAAACAGATTCTGAAGCAACACAACCCTATCATCTTTTCTTTTTTTTCTTTTTTTTTTTCTAACCAGTTGTACATGTTATGCATCACTAGTTCATCATTTATTTTTCTGAAGCTAACATCAGCATTGCAATGATGTTTTTCTGCTCTGGGTTTACCCTCTGCCTTTTGGTTACTCACTGGCACAACATCTCTCCATATCACCTGTTCCTGAGTACTCAACACTTTGCTAAATAGGTCCACCATTTCCTAGCACATTTCCTAGCTCAGAGCCAAGGCTCCACCAGCAACAGAGTGATGTTTTTTTTCAGTTTTCTGGCTTGGGCAACAGTCACTTGGGTATTGCCACAATGTGATATAACTTTACCCCCTCCTCAAATCAAGCTGTTCAAGAGTGTCATTTGACACATCTCCAAATTCAGTTCTCATCATGCGCAGGAGCCTTCCTCCTTCTTCATGATGTCTTTTATGAAAACAGAAAATCTCAGAAAAAAACAGCTGTTTTGAAGCAAAGTGTAACAAAATGCCTGAGCAATCTCTACATATGTTTTTATTCCTAATCTGTTTTGTTGCAACAGCAAGCAATAGGCTGAAAGTTTTATCTACAATCACACTCAAAATTTGTCCGGACCTCCGATAAGCCATTTCTAGCTGTAGTACATGTCAGCTGTTCATTTCCCGTCATTGTGGTAGATTTTATTGAAATAAATAATGTAGCTGCTCTTCCAGAAACATCACACACAGATATTGGTGTGAACAGTTTTCCAATTGTGAAGCTAAAAATGATAAATTTATTTTCAAATTCAATCAAACCAAATCAGCTTTTGACCTGCAGTTAAGTCTTTTTTTTTTTTTAATTTCTCAACTTTTGAAACATGTTTTCTAAAGTTTTGATTGAGGTTTTCTTGACTTCCACATGATTCTGTCTTTAACATACTAAGCAGCAAGGAGCTTCTGTCACTACAAAGGAAACATTCCCAATCCCCTGCCCCACTGTCAAGCCTACATTAAAAAATGAGAGTCAGCAACCTAAGGATGCTGCCTGAAAAGCTATTAAACAAAGGTGTAGTTCACAGAGTTTAATGGGACAATTTGCATGCATAAAGTCTTTCATAGCTGTAATTATGTGATGTCAGACCAGGAGGTGTTTTTTTTGTTTGGTGTAATATTTTTAAATAAATTGCAGTAGTGTTAATACTGGTACTGATAAGAGTGAGTTCACTGTCAGAAAAACTGTACTTTATTGAAGATCATTGTGATTGCATTGCCTTTGCTTACTGTTGCTTCATATTCTGATTAAGAATGTTTGAAATTTCTGAACTCATATATTCAATAAACTTTCACTTTAATAAATCTTTTACCTCCTGATCCTTCAAAGTTGTTTCTTTCTAGCCTATTATGACTCTGATCATTGCTAATATGTTTTTAACTTTGAAAAATACCATTTCTATTATGAAAAAATAAGTTTTAAAATGTACTTCATGCAAAAAATAGTCTACCCAAAATCTCTTCTGACAAAATATGGAAATAAGAAGGAAAGTACTGGAAAAACTAATATACTCTCCACTATTGTACCTTTGAGAAAATGTGATTAGTACAGAGAAAATCACTGTAAATCTATTTGCAACAGGAGCAAAACCAGGAAATGCATGTCTAGAATTAATGTACAAAGAAGTGTATCAGGATATTTATTTATTTATTTATTTTTTGGCATGACGTGGAACACTATTGTACTATAGAGAAAGCCAAAATGACAGAGGACACAAGGATCTCAGTTATGAAAAAGGTCAGCCAACTACTATCTCTATATATTCTTTAAGCTAGAGAAGATTAAAAGCCAAATAGAGGCCTCAGATGTCTGTGAGTTTCATTGAAATGAATGGGAAAATGCACGCACATCTGAAGGCAAGGTTTGGCCTGAGCAAAGGAACCTTACTGAGACAAATTGTTCAGCAAAGGTGTCAGAAAGGATCAAGGCTCCTGCAATCCTTGATTCCATGTCAGCCACAGAAAGGGAGAGCAGAAAGCAAAGCAAAGGATGGCCCAAGTAGAAGGGGAATTGAGGTGGAATGTCTCTGCATGTACTACCATTGAGGAAATTAATTATGGAGAGCAGGAAAAGTACAGTTAATATAAGGTCTTAAAAAGGAATATGACGGCTTTCAGAGGAAAAAGCTCATTTTGTAGTGTACAGCTGCTAATGCAAGGGATGGGACAGGACTGGTAAGGAATTCCATCCTCCTTCTGTCCAAAAAAAAAAAAAAAAAAAAAAAAAAATCCATCTTCCTGTATTGGCATTTTATCAGGCTTTAAACATAATAACTCAAAGCTATTGCTGTGTGTCCTCCAGATCAGGAAGGATATATTCAACATTTCACTGAAGCAGCAGTGCATTGTGAATGAGTCGAGCTACCCAAATTAGATTTAAAGGTGAAGAGACATGCTTAAAATGCTGCAGTGTCCGTTAGGCAAATTGTGGCGGCTGCGGGACCGATGCAGCAACCGAGACTCTAAGCTGACATCAAAGCAGAAAAAAAAATCAGCTGAAATGACAGCAGCAGCTGCAGCATCCGCCTCTAAATTAGGCTGTGTTTCAAAGTCTGGACTCAACTGCTAAGCAGTATAAAGACCCAGGAGGAAGGCTGCCCAAGAAAAAGAGTTAGGTTTCTAACCTAACACATCAAAGTAACACATGCTTAGAAGAGCAATAAATGCATATGGCACACATTCACATGTTGCCTAATTGCAGCGGGCTCATGAAGCTAAGACAAACCTTCATCTGATTCCTACTTTTAGAGGGGATTTGAGTCCTTTTCGAATGCAGAAAGCTGACACAAATTGGTAGCAGATTAGAGTCTGGCATTGTGATAATACATCCCATAATTTCAAATGATGGCCATTTTTCATATAGTAAGACACCTTCAAAATACTGAGCTCCTTGTTATATAATTTATACATCTAGCAGATTACAGTATATCCACAACAACATAATACATTAAGAAAATCTTCTCTCAAAATTCAGAAATAGAAAATCAGCAATTTTCACTCTTAATTATTTGCATACCAATTTAATTATACTTGTAGAAGAGAGGAATACATAATTAAATGAAATAAAATTCTAAATTTTCTAGCAGTAAAAATCATTGATTCTGGAAAAGCGCGCACATTTTGATATGCTTCTTTACTTTATTTTATAAATTTAGGGAAATTACTTGCAACATTATTGATGATGTACAGTTTTGTAAGCAGGTAATTGGAAATAAGCCTGAATGTATGGATAATTTATTAGTTATGTACAACAAGCATGCTAAGTGCAAGAAATTACATATTTTCATAGATGTAAGGATATGATTTGGTTTATTTCCTTGCTTTGTACAATCTAGCAGAGGTAACATAATCGCTTGAGATGTTTATTGTAATTCTTATGAAGTTGCAGTGCAACTGTAGATTTGTGAGTTAATTCAGACTTATACCTTCCCCGCTTGTCTTTGAGAACTGTGAATAAGTAGGTAATAGAAACACACATAGAAAACAGAAAAAAAAAAGCATGCAGTATAATTCTCTACTGTCTCTCTGAATCTTGCTTACATGGCTTTAAATTAACACACTTTTGTAAATGGTTAAAGTTGAAAACAAACAAACAAACAAAAAAAAAGCAATCATCTACAGTGCACTCTGTTAACTTGTGCATTAAGAGAAACAATTCCACCAGAAATGATGCAAATAACCCTGACACAGTAGCATTATTACTCATGTAGTAATATTGCTTTTTATGCTTATAGATTTCTACCAGATTAATTGAATCTGTTCAAGGACATCAGCAACAAATACAGTGGTGTAGTGGTTATCATCGAAACAATCAGAGATGTTAAAAAAATGAAAAAGCCCCTATATGTGCATTACTCAAGGGAAAGCAGAAGCACAAATGTCTATACATATGTTGTACTTATAAGCTGTGCTATCTCACTCAAGAATCAATTGATAAAATATATCTGTTGAAATGATTCATCTTGATAGCAAAATGACTCAAAAGCTAACACTAACACCCCTGGAGGACACAAAAGAATATGGTGTAAATAAAGGCCAGATTCTTATTTAAAATATTCCAGCTTTAGTCATTTGTGCAGCCCATATAACATAATATAAAGTCATTCTGTAAAATAAGGGAAAATGGAAGTGCATACCACTCCCAGGCGTTCCCAGGGGTGGTTCAGCCACTGGTGGCACGCTGCTGAAGGTGACCTGTATTAACAAGTCAAAGCATTGTTACTTTGAAGGGCTCATCTATAACTGATCAGCCGTTGTGTTGTGAGTGTTATGGAAACTGGGAAGGAAAAAGGAGGACAATATTCTTCAGCCTTGAATGCACTGGAGAAATGTAACATTTTAAAAACCTGCTTCAGCTGTTTGAAGCAATGGTTTAAAAAAAGAGCTATTAAACACTTCCCATCCACACAGTAGTCAAGCTTCATATAGTTTACATGTTGCGAGAGTCATTTAGAACAAAATTTTTTTTAGCATTTTTGGGAACCTGTTCAGCATAACCTCCTTCTATGTGGACTGAGTGTTTCCTGTTTGTCCCATCTGTTCTGTGATGAGTACCACAGGTTAGGCGCATGAGGACTCTGAAAGCATAATGATCAAGATAACCATTCTTAAATTTACTCATCCTGGCTACTTGGGTGCATTGAACAGCTTCAACCACTATAACCAACTCAGAAGCACTGTGAGTTGCTAATGCTTACTCAGACCATTCCTTATTTTTTTGTTTTGCTTTGCTTTATCTTTGATAATACCTATTAAATGCTAATGTTTAGTGAGCATTTTGGAGATGGGTGGTCTTTGTTAAAAACTTAACATCTCTGGCTCTCAGAAAGTGTTGAGAACTTGCAATAGAGATGTGTTGAACACTCTGAGAATAACACAAGATAAAATAGTTATGTGGTTGCCTCAATAGGCCACTTGCCTGGTATGGAAATTAGAAAGGAGACAGTTTATTTCAGTGGAAGATGAAAGACCATAAAAGGCCAAACTCAGCAGAACCCCTTTTTATAAGTAAAACATTGTTTTCTTTGCATGTACTGATAAATGTTTGTGAAGTTATATGGTAATACAAGCCTCTAATTTGCTTCATGCTTTTCTGCCAAAATATTGGTATTTTGAATGGAAATAGTTTTGTTGTAGTTCTGAGGCTTTATAATAACAACAGTGTTTCTGAGAGGACTTTCTCATTTTCCCCCAGCCTGTGTACCTGGACATAATTTGCATTGGATTTTCTCAGGCTAGCCTTAATTCTATGTTCTTTACCTCCCTCTTTCCTAGACTATTTCTCATATGAATTCAGGAGAGGAGGTAACAGAGGAAGTGACACCATTTTTTCCCTGTTTCCTGCTGAATTTTTATTTTGCATTTCCACCCTGCTCCAGAGAGCACCTGGAAATCTCATGGAATTTAGGAAGAGAATCTCTGAAGCTTTAGCAGTTTCCCTCTACTTCCAACTATATTATTAACTTTCCCATCCCAACCCCAAATGAGCTTAAATATAGACTCCTCTGCATCTAATAAACCATAATTATCTCATCATTAATCTGACAAGCCTAAATAGGCTTGTTAGGGAATGACAAGTCTAGTCGATCTCATGATGGAATGGGTGTCATCCCTCCCACTCAACCCTCCAAGGGAGGAAAGGGAGGAAACATCTCTTAAAAGTTATTTGGAGGGCTTCCAATCTCTTCCAGGAGCCCAAAGGGAGGGAACCCAGTTTAGGTCCCTGTTTCCATCTACCCTGCCCTTTTAAAAATTACAGAGGTTTTCACAAAAGTGAACAGGATAAGAAGGAGAATGTTGAAGTAATTTATTGGTATGATGGGTTACCCTTTCTCCTTCTGTCCCCCTAGATAAAGAGATTGCAATGCTTAAAGGAACAATCTTTGGCTTGTTTCTTTCAACTCTGTCTCCGCAGTTGCCAGAACCAAAATTAGCTCATCAGCTTCTGATGACCCATGCTGATGTTACTATTTAAAATGTTAATAACTCTTAAAATAATAAGAGTCTAATCACCTAATCTTTATTTCTCTGCTCTACAGCTCAACTAGATGAGTCCAGGGAGCCAAAACTTATTTAATTTATTCCAGGTTATTTATTTAGTTAGTTAGTTAGAGAATGAGAAAACGGTACAGAGTAACAATGCATTAGGACTACTTAAAAATGGTTTTCCTATGTGGGGGAATCATAATGTCTCAAACAAATGACATTTTTAGAAAACATTGGTTTATACTCGTGTTTTGGTACTCACATTATTTGAAAAAGCATTTGGAAATTATACAAATATTTTCAGGTTTTGAGAAATGGACAGACCCTACGTTAAAAATAGCACATTTATGCATCTGATGTTAAACTTATTTATATACATAAATCTCATTAGTGGCCTATATATTTCAGAGTCCACAGAGCTTAGGTACTAAATGTTATTTCAGGATCTGGTTTCTAAAGTAAGAAAGATATTGCCCTGAAAGATATTGATTGCCCAGAAAAAAATTTTGCTTGGCTGGTTCAGGCCTTTCCTGAAGGAGGGTAAGTAATTAATTCAATTCCATCCTGTGCTAGCAGCTAGTCAAACCCTTCACATTCCAGGTAGGTCTCTTCAGCAACAAGGGTATCCTAGGTAAGCCTGTTGTGTCTGCCTAAAGAAAAAAATCAGTAAAGAATAGAAGACCTTTTTGACAGAGATTTCACATTGCAGATTCCTCAAGAATGAGGTCTTGTTTGACAAAAATGAAGGCCATATCAGTAAGTCTGGCCCTTCATTACAACATCTGGGATTTTCAGAAGCCAGTTGAAGTTCTGGGAGTGGGATACCTCTGGAAATCTGTATTAAATTTACAGCTTAAACATTGTTGGTCTACTGACTTCAGTGGAGCAATGATATTTACAGCAGCTGAGTCAATGTTGAGTGCCACAGAAAAGCCTGTAGAGAAATTAAAATTCCTGCTCTGATAATAAAATGGATCTGAAATCATGAAACTGCAATAAAATTAATATGATTCTCATTTGCTGTTTTAGCAGTTATTACATCTCAGTTTCTGAAAAATATCTATCTTTTGTTTCCAAGCTATGTTTGTGCAGTAGGATTCTGCCCTAGGAGAATCTTATCACCAAGTTATAAATCTCTGAACCCAGAGAATTTCAACAGAAACACTTATTCATCCCTAACTAGTTTGGGTTTAACACTAACACTGTAATTAAATTGTGTTTTCTTCACTTTTCCCCTGCTATTTGAGAGAGAATGTGTTCAGCTTTCTGATATACAATGAGAACTCTGTGAACACTAATCTATTTCAACCTCAGTGAATTTGAAGGAAAAGACAGACTTTGATTTTATTTTAAGCTTTTCAGGAAAAAAAAAAAAAAAAAAAAAAAAAAAAGTGCTTTCACATTCTTATTAGGAATTTCAAATAAAAATCCTGTTTTCATTACCATAGTACAGAATAGCAATTGATTCTGCCAGACTTTAATTGAAGCACCTAAATATTAATTTTTATCAAGTCTTCATTTATAAAGTCAGAGAAAAATTGATAACAGAATGTGCCTTCTGCTCCCACAAACACACTTAAAATTAGCTGTATACCACATCTTCTCTTCTACCATCATCCCACACTGTGCTATTTGTATTACCAAAAAGTTGTAAGTGTTCCCTTGAGGCACCAAATAAAGTTGATATGTTAAACTACTGCTTCATTTTGTTGATTTTTTTTTTAAGGCAACATCAGAGAGCAATGCCTCAGGCATAACTGGGAGCAGATAACTACTGGGAGATGACCCTGGTCAAATGGACACAAGCACCAAAGCAGATGGTGGAAATGGGTGAGGGGGTCTAAATCTGGAAAGCTGTCCGGGTTTCAGTTAGGACAGAGTTATTTTTCCTCCTAGTAGCTGGTAGGCAGCTATGTTTTGGTTCAGGATGAGAAGAGTGCTGATAACATGCTGATGTTTTACTTGTTGCAGAGCAGTGCTTACACCAAGCTGAGGACTTTTCAGCTCCTCACTTTGTCCTGCCAGCAGGCAGTCTGGGGGTGCAGCAAGAGCTGGGAGGGGACAGACCCAGGACAGCTGACCCCAACTGGCCGAAGGGGTATTCCATACCATCTGACATCATGCTACACAATATATAGGGGTGGCTAGCTGAGGTGGGGGGGTGGCTGCTGGGGGATATGCGAGGCATCGGTCAGCGGGTGGTGAGCAATTGCATTGTGCATCACTTGTTTCACACACATTATTATTATTATTATTATTTCCTGTCTTAATAAACTGTCTTTATCTCAACTCACAGGCTTCACTCTCCCATTTCTCTCCCCCATTCCAGAGATGGAGGGGGGAGGGTGAGTAAACAGCTGTGTGGTCTTTAGCTGCCGGCCGGGTTAAACCACAACAAAAGCTATATTCAGCATGTTATCTTCACCCCGGTCTTGAATTGTGCTGGAAATCAAGAGAGCTCTTATGCTTTTGGAAAGACAGTACTACCAGGTACAAATGTAGAAAGGCCGGGGATGTATTTCAAACATATTCAGGTTTTCTGATCAACCTGTTCAGACCTGCATAAAAGCACAATGCTTCAAACAAAGAATTGACATAGGCCAAGATGCTCTGTTAGTCAGAAAGATGGTGTGACTGTCTCTGGGCCATCTGATATACCCAGGCAATCAGTCAAGGTTGTTGAATTGACATCTCTTATGCCCTCCCACCACATGAAAGATCCAGGAACAGATATTTCAAAGAATCACAGTCACAGAATGTTCGAGGTTAGAAAGGACCTCTGGAGATAATCTAGCCCCATCCCCCTGCCAAGCAGGGTCACCTTGTGCACCTAGCACATTTCTCTTCCGCACCAACAAATAGTTTGTTTTGCTTTTTGCAAGTGGAATACAAAATTATTGCTTTAAACTTTCTTGCTTCTTTTAAAAGTAGAAAAAATAAAATGAAAAATGTAACAGTAAAAGTCAGAATTGTCAGATTAAGCAGTGCAATATCTATAGAGGAAAAGTTGCACTATGGGCAGCTTGCTTATTCAGCAGAATACATTCTTCAGAGAACTTGCTTAAAATAGTACACTGAGACCAGAAAAATGCTTTGAACATGCAGGATTGGGAACCTTACAAAAGCATCAATCTTCTGGGAATATTGGAGAATAAAGACAACCCTGCCCTTTGTCCTGGTAGAAAATTAACCATCATTTTTCATGAGCAAAGTACAAGCAAAGAAAACACTGCCCAAATATAGGAAAGAGAGCACATGAAATCACTCTGCAAAAGCCACAGACAACATGAGGAACAGAAAAGCAAAGTCTTAACAGTAGCCAGAGATGGTCATATACAGAATCTTTAGCCAAAAGAGGATGAAATTCTCTGTGTGAGATCTTTTCCCCATTTAGGTCAATGCCAAGACACCTGCTGAGTTTGTCCTCCAAATCTTGATGTTGAGCAAATGGCGCTAATAACAGAGAAAAAAAAAAATCAAGTTTATATACATCAGCTATATATTTGTAACATATGGCTTTTTTCTGTATATTTAAAGTATTTCAGGAGTTGGATAATGAGCATTGGATAACAGCATTCATTTCTTAGGGGCACAGCAATATCACCTTATAACAAGGTGTCTAGGAACTTCAGGAATTTTGAAGCCAATATTTGCCACTGCCCTTGTACATCACCAAGGATGTAGTTGTCAGAGTACTGCCAGGGAGAGCAATCAGCTAGCCTTCAGGAGCAATGTCACTTCTGTCTAAGCAGAAAGACGAGGATCCTCTTCACTATAACAGCTCTACATCTTTCCACTTGAACCCCCTGAGAGAGATACAGGAAATGGTGAGACTCTTTCCCATGGTGCAGTCACCACTTAGAGGGTTATCCAAGGTCATCACATGTTTGAGAAGCTTAATTGCTGGGATGAGAGTCATTATGGCACATAGAGGGGGCACAGAGTCAACAGGATTGTTTTACAGGATGTCCTACTTGTGAGATTGCACTTTTGCATTTCCAAAGTTTAGCAGTGCTCACTACAGATCTACATATTAAGATACGTAGGCTGAGTATTTTTGTCCCTGCTTGTGAGCTGTTTGTTTTTATAGTACTAAGTCCACAAGAAAAACAGTACCTAACTATATTGAAGGAATTAAAGTTTATGGCTTCCTGGGCATAACTGAGATGTCTGGACCAGTACATAAATAAAACACTGTATATTTTTAGTCAGTAGAGTCTCACAGTCTATGTGCACAGTGTTTGTGTATATCTATATTGTGTATTGACATCAAGGAAGGATGTAGAAGCTTTTCTGGAGATGCAGTGATGCAGAATAGCTAATTCAAAACAAGGGATTGATTCAAAAATCTGGAAATGAGGACTTTTTTTTCTCTCTTACATGATAACACATAGGATCCAAGTTGCAGTGTTAATTAGACAAAGAAGAAATAACAAAGCAGTGGAAATATGATTTTAAAAGATACACAGAAAGCTTGCTAAGTCTTTTGTGCACTACTATATGATCACTTAGAATATTCCAACCACTCAGACCATGTAGAGCATCACATCACCTGCCTTTCCATGGAGGGATGTACTGTGACAGAGCTCAAATTCATTAACTATTTCAAAGGCTATGTAGTCAGCAGTCTGCCACTTTAATATATCTTTCCTCTTAATGTCACTGCTTTATTGTAATTTCTGGGTTTAAAACAAACAAATATAAACATTGTAAATTATGTTCTTAAAAGTACCTTCCTGACCTGGCAAATAAACTAAGATTTAAGTACCAAGTACAAAAAAGCTTTCAAACTTAATTTTTCCAAGTGCACTGAAAGTATTGAAAATATATCTTCTGAGGTGAGCTTTGGGTTAGATGACATCTCTATCTTCAACTCAGAAATGGGGCAACATGGAAGCACTCAGGAAGCCGTGATAAACCTCTTTGAAATTTCCACAAGTAATGAGAAAATTTGTTTTTCTTACTCTTAATGGGTTATATCCTGTCCCTTCTATACATCGTAAATATTGCTTCATCCTACATGTCTACGACTTTGTCTCCTAAGCATCCTTCAAAGTGAAACAATCCTTGTATTTTCTGTGATATGTAACTAATGCTTAATGGAGAACAGGCAAAAGCCAGGATGTTATATGAGCAAAGTGTTAGACAGAACTCTCAGAATGTCTTTTAAGATCTGTATAGAGTAAAAAATAGTCTACTGGTGTGTATGTTATTTTCCATGTGAATGACAAACAATATAAAGTGTATGTCTACCTTTTCATGAAAAAAAATCATTTTTGTTTAATATTTAACATGTTCATTGTGAAATTCAGCAGAATACCGTTAGAGGGCATGAAAGAGTAGTTGTGTAGAGAAACGGCCTCAAGCAAATAAACTAAAGAAAATAACTGGAATCAAAACAAAGTAAGAAAAACATTTTTAGTGAATCACTTCTGTTGAGCAATCAGCTCTGGAGGCCAGCTCTACAAAACCACACTCTCCTTTTCCTTCTTAAGTCTACCATCACTGCAGGGAACGAGTTTTGGTCACCAGCTAAAGTAAGATCAGACCCATTTTGGTCCAGCAGCAATATTCAACTTTTCCTGGAATTTGTAAGTCGTGTATGAAAGAAGACATAAACCCAAAGTTTCAGTAATCTAACTGCTGTGCCAGTGACACAGGCAAATTAGAAGGATTACAGATGCTCTGTACAACGGGAGCAGGCAATTTCTGAAAAGGGTCAGTAAAATTATAAGAGACTCACACCAAGGAATAGTTACAACAACATGTGAAATGTTTTCTAAATACATTTAATAGATTTCTATTAATTTGGACTGCTGTAAAAGGCCTGTAGAAACAGCAAGATGTTTCAGAGCAGAACCAGCAGCTGCAGAGAATGTCAATTAAACAAAATTCCATCTTTCTGAGAAATCTGGGAGAATACAACTGGTCCATCACGGGAACACTATCATTTTTTTTAAACATCTCAAAGCACAGCTTTGTGAAGTATGATGAAATTATGTTTTACATTCTCCTCTTCCTAATACCATCTTTTCAGAAAAAGAAAAAAAAAAAAAAAAAAAGGAGAAAGTCATTGAAAAATAAAATAGTGAAATCAAGTATTTAAAACATCATTTCTATCTGTTCACTTGGGAAGGTACTGAAGTCGTCATCATCATCACCTCAAACCCCTAGAAATCCAGTGACTCATTTGCTAGTTACTAGTGTTACTATGCACCCACTTTTTTTCTTAGATATGTCTTACTTTTCCTTCTTCGTATATCTATCTGAACAATTTTGGACAAATGCAGTCAGCCCCTAATTGTTTATATGTTTTACTCTGTCACGAAAAGTTGGGGCTACTCTTTGGTGGTATATTCCAAACAATACAATAACTTTTGCTGGTCTTGGAAACCAAAGGGAGGACAGGATCAAATGCCCATGTCCAATGGTACTAGAAGAGCTGAATGGAAAGCTCATAACAGACGGACATGCAGAGTTATAGTAGGTTTATCTAGGAACAGTAGCAGAAAGGACAGGGCTAGGTACTTAGACAGAAAGGCTGAGTAGTAGGCTGGTGATCTGGCACATGATATTTCACCCAAAGAAGGAGTCTGGGGCAGAAGCAATGGGGAGTGCTGGTGAACAAAAGCCTGGGTGCATCAAGGTTGTTAGCCACCCTCTTGTTCAAGGATGGCAAGCAGTACCATCCTTATGGAATCTTTCTACTGAAATGTGGTAGCCATAGTTATTTTCCAAGTATTCTTTAGCCTTTCATTTTGTAAACAATTCTTTGAATGCAATGAAAGAGAAGTCCTTAGCTGGATAATAGATATTCCCATCATCCAAGAAAAACATCACTCTGCTTCTTTGTTCTATCTGCTTGTTTTAAAGATGAATACAATTCCTTGGAAATAGGAGAGCAGTGTCAGTAAGTTTTATTTTCCCTGTATGTAAATGTCTGGAAAAGTATTAAATACTTTGAGCTTAGCAAAAATAACATTAATATTTCCACTTATTTTTACTGATTACTTGTATGTTACAGTAATGACTAGATGGGTAGTGCTAAGTGCTGTGAAAGCATAGAGGGTGAAACTAAGCCCTTACCCAAAGCAATTAAAATTCCTCAAAATGGGTCTTGAAATGTGAATGTAGTGGTAAAACTTACTTCTGACGAAACACAGCCTTGAGTTAAAAATCTGGGACAGTCATGCTGTATGCCCTAAAGGCACTCAGGGGCTTGGGGTTAATACAATAACACTATTCAGGAAGACAGAAACATCTATTTAAACCATTAACATAATTCATATTTAGTCTTTAATCTCTGAAGGGATTGGGTTTATCAGTCACGCCAGAATAACTATGAATTTAGTTAGACTCATTATGTACACAAGACTGCCTTTTTCCAGATCTCCTCACCATTACGAATCAGGGAATTTGCCATTATCTATTGACCTGATTCACTAGAGTGAAGCAATTGATCCCTCTACTTTGCTTTAACACTAACTGCCTTTTTGTGAGTACATGCTCCAAAACCACTTAATTCAGAAGTCTCAGTTATTGGTGACTGTGAGAGTCTGGAGTTTCTGTTTTTCCAATGGAGAGAGCAATGTCTGCCTTACTCCTCTGTAATAAGTGATAAGTACTTATTATTAATTACTTATTATAGCCTGCAAATTGTAGGAGAAACTATCCAAGATTTGTTAATGATGATAGTTTTTTGCTGTTTGTGTATGATGTCCTTGGTTCAGAAAGACCAAGGCCAAAACCTAATAATACAGCCATCAGACAACCTTTGTGTAGTTTCAGCCGGGTATTTATTGCTAGAAGTGTATTAGGATGTACTAAGGTCCTTTTGAAGAAAGTGTGAAGTTCCCAGTACTACACCGAAGAGAGAATACAGTCTGAAGACATGGAATCTGCTCCAAGAAGGTCACCTATGAGACACCAGTATCAGAACATAGTAACTTGTAAAGCATAATATTTTTCATGCTTTTTAATAACAAAGATTTTGTTATTGTATGCCGTGATACTCTCATTCCTCTCCAAATCCTCCATCCCACTTTGAATCTCATCTTCAGTTATGTCCTTTAGCATGGAGTTCGACATGTAAACTACATGCAGTAAGACATAAGTATACCTTTTGTGACGCAGGGGAATGCTAAGCTTTCCTAAAATATCAAGCCCTTCTGATCTGAATTCAGGTGCCTTGGCTTATCCATGAAGTCTGAGCACAGTGTTTTTCCTTCTGTCTCCATAAACTAAGTATTCAGCTTTTGCAATGTATGTCTCTTTGCAATAAAAGGAGAATGTGTATCCCTAGATCAGCAGCCTGATTGCCACAGAATTATTTTACTTTTTATAAATAACGAGGTATGAATGTGTGGTGGTTTTACCGTGCTAGGCAGTTGAACACCACAACCGCTCTCTCACTCCCCCTCCTCAGATGAGGAGGGGAAGAAGTAAAGGAAAGAACCACTCACGGGTTGAGATAAGGATGATTTAATTAAAGAGGAAAAAAAAAAATATATATATATATATATATTATTAAGGAAATATTATTATTAATTAAACAATTCAACTAAAGGGAAAAAAAGGGAAAGGGGAAGAGGGAGGGGGAAAGGGAATAACTAAACAAAACAAGTAAAGGCTATGTGGAAGTGCAGAGGAAAGAGATTACTCTCTACTTCCCACAAATGAGCGATGCTTGACCACGTCCTTGAAGCAGGGCCTCAACGCACGTAGCCGGTGTTCGGGAGGAGGACAGACATTTTTGCAACCAGAGCCCACCCCTCCCCTCTTCTTCCTTTTTCCCCCTTTTATTGCTGAGTGTGACATCATATGGTATGGAATATCCCTTTGGTTGGTTTAGGTCAGCTGCCCTGCTGATGTTTCTTTCTCACTTTTTGCCCACTCCCTAGGAGGGTCAGAGAGAGTCCTGATGCTGTGCCAGCACTTCTCAGCAGCAGACACAACACTGGTGTGATACCACTGCTGTTCTAGCTCAAAGTGCAGAGCACAGCACTGTATGGGCTGCTGCAGGGAAAGTTAACATCCCAGCCAGACCCAGTACAGAATGTCAGGATAACTTTATTCCTATGGAGTGGAAACAGATTCTGCGTGTGTGATGTGGGGATTAGAAACATTAAGTATATTCTCAATTTATAGGATTTTGTTTCCTTTTCATGTGACTTTTCTTTGCCTTCAGTTTTATATGTGATTGGAAGGCTTAATAAAAATGAAGAAATTTAAACTCTCCTCACATTATTTACTTCATGCAGTGAGCATTCACAAAGCATCAAAGCATTTGTTTCAGTGCTGTTTCAAAAATCAGGAAGCTTTAAGGCTTGGCCAAAGAATCAACACAGGCCTAAAGCACAGGCATCAGCTTATGAGATTGCTGACAAACTGGATTAAACAGACTTTTTAAAGTATCTCTGATGCTGGTGGGGGCAGGTTTCTCCACATGCGTTTAAACTTAGAAGGTCAGCTTTGTAAACTCTTCACTTTATTGATGCTCAACAAATACCTATTGATGAGATGAGATCATCTGCTAAAGAAAGTTTCTGCTCAAAATCTTAGCTCTGGTTTTGCCTAAAATATATAGGCTAATCATGGTCTGACCAAAATAATAATAATAATAATAATAATAATAATAATAATAACAATAATAACAATAAATAAATAAAAGAGAAAAACGATCAAAAAGAGCAGCAATAGATTTTCATGATCAAGGAAATGTCATAGTCTATGTAAATACAATTTTTTCTTTCTTGCAAGTAAGAACACTCTTGTTATGCAGTCCAGCACCTTTCATAAGAACTGGATCCTGGAAGAATAATTTGACTGTGGTATTCCACATAATTTCAGTACCAACTGAAATTTTCTTCTTTGCTCATTTGTTATTATCTGTTTCAGTGCCGGGTATGGCAATCATGATATTTTTTCATTTGTCAGCAATGCCATTACACCTGTACTGTGGGATGATGCTTTCCCTTATGTCACACTGCCATTTCCTGGCTGCTGCATCCAGCTCTTGCTAATATACAGGCTGTCTTTTTTCTCTGTGTGAAAAAAGACTGGCAAGGAACAAAATGCTATGTAAAGATTACTTGTCTGTGTGTAGAAATGAAAATTCACGTTACTTCCTTCAATCATGGCGTATTTTATTTTAAATCCACCTCCTACCAGTAGCATTTTCTGTTGCTCAGTTGTGTACACGAGAAGGCCCTTTGTGCTTTCCCTAGTGCCTCTCTAACTTTGGAAGGAGTGAAGACGAGTTTGGGGACCAAATTCTATGTTTGTCAAAGACCTTAAATCTAAATAATTCAGCGGGCTGCAGGGGGCTCTAGGTTCCCAGGGAGCCAGGAATGGCATGGTTCCCTGAGGTGGCCTGGAAGTTGGGGCCTGTGCTACAGCCAAAGCCAGGACCAGAGCAGGTCAGGGTCACCTGAGGCACCTCTCTGGGGGTGGGATGGGCCAAGGCCAGGCCTGGAGTTCAGCCTGTATCTGGTCCCTACTTGGCAAGCCCCATGAGGCCAGCCCCGCTGCAGCATTCTTGAGTCCAGCATGAATACCTTGAGGGGTAGCAGAAATGGGGTCCTATGGCCAGGTGTATGAAAGAGGAGGGCACCAACGGGGCTGTACAGAGTCACCATTACGTCCCACTTCAGCTTTAGGACCCAGTCACAGTGCCAGTAGAAATAGCAGTCACAGCAGAGTAAATAGGAACAAAATATTGGGAATTTAATCAGTGAAGAAGCTGTCAAAAGGATCCATTATAAAGATTTTGGACACTGTATGTCATAGTAGCTTAGAATTGAAGAGGGAAATTGAATTCACTCTGCTTGTCCTGTGCTAGTTTGCACTGTCAGAAATGAAGTAAAATTCAAAGGCACGAATAGTTGTTTCAAGACAACCATATCACTAAGACTTCAATTAAAGATGTACTTACACCAAATATCTCTCTTAATATCAGAATGAAGTTAAAAATCAATTACATCATTTTAATGAGCTCATTACACAGAAGTGTACAGTGGATCACTTTCTAGAAAGCATAAGCATTTACAGTATTTCTGATGGGTATTTGAGAAGTGAAATGGGACAATATAGAAAAAATAGGTCTGAGATTATTGAGAAGCATTGGGGGGAAGAAGTACATAGATAAGTGGAACAAGCGTGTAATGTGATGTTTATAAATAAAGATAAAGATGAATGAATAATGAATAGTGTTAAAATAGTCATAAAATGGTGGTGCTCAAAGGAAGCTGAGTAATGGAATTTCAGCAAATGCTTTTTTGTTATCAAATTATAGAACAGGACAGGGGGAATATGTAGAAATTATTAAGATTATTAATAAGATGGCTGTCACCCAGCACTCTGTCAGCCTTGAAGCTGAAACTTTTATGGTCTAGCTAAGCTTTGAACACTGGACAATAAAATACCATAAGTCCTTTAATATTATGTCATATTGAAGATTGTTCTTCAAAAATTCATTTCAAATTAAATAAATTCCCTCCTTCTTATGCAACTAGAAAAGCATTTATATTGAACTAGAATTAAACTGCCATTTGTTTTCTCAGAGGACAATGACTTGGCCAAATCTGAAGCTATATAAAGCCCTGAACTTATTAAATATTGAATTTTAAGCAATGTTTGAGACCTACACTCTTTGCAATAATCTTTCAACATTTCCACCCAAAGAAAATGTTAAAATTCATTTGCCTTGCTACACTGTTGGACATACACCTCTTTTCAGTATGATCCCCTAGTTTCTGCCTCTGTATCTGAGGGTTTTCATGCGTTTTTTGTTTTTTGAATAACAGTATGTCATAAAGAGCATAAACTCCTGAAGATCAGTACTGCCATTTAACACGTCTGATCTTTCATCTTCATGAGGTAGATTCCTCTGAAAGATGGCTGAAATCCAAGAGCAGTATATTTGAATTTAAACCTCATCAGAAGACAAAAAATAATTTTCCTAATTTCTCTAGTTATACCATTTGTTTCTTTAGTTATGCCATACTTTCTTTGTGAAAAATAAACAAGTCAGACATCTTGGATCAATGACATTCTTCAGACATCTTTGGATCAATGATCTATAGCATAAGCATAATGACAGAATTAATATTTTTGTACAGGCTTCAAATAGTTGCATGTATCTAGTGAATAGATACAGAAGTGAATCAGCACTCTCAGCCAGTACTTTCTAGCTACTCTTACTCTTTCCTTTTCCTATGAATGTAGTGTTTTCAAAGCCATCCCAGAAAGTCTATAGGGCTCTAAATTGACTGACACTATCAACTTCCTGCATATACAAATAATCCTTGTTCTCAGGTTAGAGTTGTGAGCATTTTGTTCTTCATCTTTTAAGTATCCCTCAGCAGGACACAGAGTGTTTCTTTCAGCTTCTTCACAGTCAAACATATGAAATGTACTGATTTTAAATAATGATACACTAAACCACAGCTCTCACTAAAAACATCCAAGATGCTCATGGCTACCTTGAGAAAGTATCACACGGGCTGACTCTTTCCCTTTTTCACCTTTTATACTACTGTTTCTGTATTCAATAACTATTTCCACTCTTTTACTAAGTGTAAGCCATCTCTTGCTCTGCAGACTTGCTATGAGATCTCAGATACCTTGGCACTTAGGAGCCAGAAGTGTTCTTCAAGCAGAATAGCACATAAATGGTAATTTAACATATTCTAGACTTGGGACACAATTTCTCCCATTCATGTACATCAGTTTTACACTTCTTTAATTCTGCTGTTAGCTGAACTTGTCTCAAATTATATTTCTAAATTGCCTAAATGAGGCACCAGGATAAAACAGGCAAAAACAGTACCAATAGTATTTTATTATATGTGTAGCAGCGCTAAGCGATAGTTCCTTACTTCTGATAACATGGACTGGTATGGTCCATGAATGAAAATTACACAAGATAGAGATTTTCTGACTTCAGCCAGTTGACAGGTAGCTAACAGCTAGTGGTATAGAGAGAAGGAGTCTGAGCCCAGGGCTTTAAAGTGCTAAAGCCTGCATATGTGGCTTCTTTTTATTGTACAATGCTGTGGAATCACTCTCTGAAATGAATCCTATAACTAGTAGTCCTACTTTATGCATTTTATTGTCATATTTTTATTGATTCATTTTTAAATGTCTTTGTTTTTTCCAAGGTTCAGGTACAGGGTGACACAACTTTGCCACAACTACAGCTAAATCTGCCAAGTGACCGGTGGCAGATGCAGATAAACCAAGTTCCACTGAATAGGATCAGCTCATCAGCACATCTAGAATTCAAATATCTGGAAAGAAAACTGATGTGCTTTGGGCTATATCCAGTCCTGGTAAACATACAGGCAATTTCACTGAATGTTCTGGCATTATACCAGCTTTACCAATAAAGAGGATACCTGAAGAGTTCTAAATAATTAAAATGCAGCAGCTTACATAATAAGGCAAGCTACCATGATGTCTGCATGCTTTCTCATTGACCATCTAGTTATATAAAGGGCCTTGCTCCTCACCTTCAAAGCTATCCATCAGATTAGCCTAAGCTACCATGAACGACCTCCCGAGAAATCTCCAGTCTCCGAGCTCTCTAGAGTGAGGGATAAAAACTGGAGTTAGGAGTACAGAAGACAAAGCTCTCCTGAACACTCACACACAGTGTTGTATCCCCATCCTCAAAAAGATGAGCTCTTCTGGGAATCACAAGGTTTTCACATCAAAGTATAAAATCCACTCCTTAATATGGTCTTTCCTCAGATGGGAAATAAAAAATCCTGATGTTGAGGAGGCGATGAGAGAGATATGGGGCTTTTTAATGTGTTTACTTTTAGAGCCTGGAATGTGTTCTCACAGCACAATGTTCAGTGTGGTAAAACTGCTTCAGCAGACAGGGAGGTCATTGCTTCTGTGCTGGGAAGAAACGAAAGAGGAGTGAGGTTCAGAGGGATGAGGGACTGTGTTTCACTGCAGTTTAACCGTAACAAGTGACTTTGGTGGTCTCCATCTTGCATTGTGCTCAGGGTGGTCTACATAAATTAGCAGGAGTAGCTTTGCCTAGTGAAGCTTTTAATTCTTTCTCTGTATCAGATAAAAGGTAAATTTTCAGATTCAAAAACTGTGATCTGATATTTCCTGTGTCATATTTCTAAAGCTCTATGCAGAAGAAACCATGGTGCACGTGAAATACAAAGGATAAATCATGGTTTTATTATGCTGTTTATTAGGCTCTGGTATTATAGATTTTGAGTATAGTCACCCACTACTATATAATTTGTATATATATATTCATCCCTTCCATAACTGCTTAGTCCTTATTGTGTATTTGCAAAACAAGGATTATCTGCAAAAACTTTTAAAATTTCAGCATTTCTGCTGCTGCTGAAATTTCACTTTCATAGTTAGCCATCATGAGTAGGTTTCTAAGTGCTAATAAAATGTTTAAACTCCTCTGTTGCTCAGAGTAAAGCAGCACATCTGAGATGAACTGGGGTGCGTTTACATTACAGAATGCTGTATTGCAAAGCTATTTCTACATTCTCTACCCTCATTTAAAACTAAGTATTTACAGTTATTTATGCCAGCTTTAAAAGAACTCAGTCTGGTATGAGTATCTCACCCTGACAAAGCAGTTTCTGTTATCTGATACATTTTGAGTTCATTCTAGCATATTAATTCTCAAATAGACATAAGCATGAAGTTAGGTTTTGGTTCAATCTGTGTTCTCCATCTGGGACTTTTGATCTCTATATCTGATTATGAATAATTGGATTTAGTGAAGGCCTTGAACCTGGAAAATTGAACATGCTTAGCCTTGTCTCCCTGATCAATCTAGCTAAACATCCATGGAGTTTCTCAGGAACATGCATCTGCACGTTTCCAGGATTCAAGCCTACATTGTCCACATATTTGCACCATCTTTATGTGGTTATGTATAGTATTTGCTCTTTCTCCTCTAAGATGTAAAGTAAGCATGAATTCCAGACATAATTATTAAACTATACACCAGACTAGATCCTAATTTCAGGTAAACCAGTATAAAATAAGAGTAATGTAATTGAGATGAGGCTGCTGATTTCAAGTGGACTATTTTGGATTTTTACTTGTGTTGTATAAATTAAAAACTGGCCTACAGTAGCTATTGTTTCTATCCTGAAAATAACCTTATCCACAGCTATTTCTGTTCACATTGATAGGGCAGTAAATAAGTACTTAGCCTTTAAAATTAATACAGTACATGAAATACTTTGTCTTTGTATGCTTGCTATGTATGCAGCTTAATACAAGTATAGAAATGGATTAGGCATTCCTCTTTAGTTAAGAGATATATCAGTGCATAAAGTCACAGTCTGGGTTCATTTAGCCTTTTCATTTGTAGTGCTCCATATTACATGAGTGCAGATCTATTTGAATCTCTTTAATATTCATGATCCTCTCACCAGTCTGAGTGAAAGAGATAAAGCTTTTGATAGCAATCTCAGCAACTTGATTAACAATGCACTAATCATCACTACCATTGACCTGATTCAGAAATGTTTTCAATTCATCCACCACTTTATAACCAAAGATGATTGCATTACCTTACCATTTTTTATTTAAATAAAACCACATGAGCTGTAAATATCTTGCCATTTTAACTAAATGCACCTTGGTACCAAATTAATTTATTTTTAAAACTAAATACCAAAATGACCTATAATAACCAATTAGGACAGGAGCATAGGGAAAGTGTATCACAAGTGGTCTGCAATAAAATCAGTTCACTTTGACTTCACATCAATAAATGTTAAATTGTACCATGGAATTAATTTTGCAATAAATTGTTATTGTTGTTATAAAATCTAACTAACTCATATTACCAGGAGTAATTATCCATATATCAGAATGTATTGAATGTAGAGTGTGCACTATAATTACTCCCAAAATTGCTTATCATTCAAATGGTAATTTTAGGGATAAGGGTTTTTTTTAACTATAACTTTATAAATTTCATCTGAAATTTATTTTTTAGGATTTTTCTTTACTTGATACTACAAAGAAAACAGAAAATGGATTCTGTAAAATGCAACAGATAATAAATAGGCTAATGGAATTTAATCAGTATTTCTTGCTTTCATGTATAATTGCAGTAATGTTGAAATGGTATTAGGAAAGTAAGATACATGCACAGTATTAAAAAAGATACTTCATTCTGAGTGGAATTTCCATCATGAGTGCTAACTGGAATCTCCAAGCCTGTTTATAGCAATAGGTAGAGTGTACTGGTACTAAAAATATTAGCATCCAGCGCTCTGTGAATATCAAACCTATACTTGTTATTAAGCGTTATTATTAGATGTTCAATTTTGATATTGTCCTAATATTTGAGTTTGACCTGAAATCCACTGTCACAGATATATGACTCATCATTTTGAAACAGTAATGACAAGGACCAAACAAGAAAAAAATAAAAAATAAAAAATAAAAATAAAAATGCATGAAACATTTCTTCTTGCTTGATTTGTGCAACTATGGGGAGTTTCCTGTCCTAATGTTTTGCAGGCCATGAATATCATTCCTGTTGTTCATAGGCAGTTATTCCAGTCTAATGTAGACTTATAGAATAACTTTAGTTGGAAGGGATCCACAAGATGATTGAATCCAACTCATGGCTTCACACAGGATTAGCCAAAAATTAAAATATATTTCTGACAGCATTGTCCAAATGCTTCTTGATCGTGGTGCCGTGACCACTTCCCAGCAGTCTAGGTAAACTTAAGCAGCATGCCTCCAGAGGCAGTCATCCTAGTGGGATGTAGTAAGTCATCCTTACTTGGGATGTAGGAGATGTAAGTAGAGATTCAAGCCTTTATACTGTTTTCCAATGATCCACCTAGGATCGCTGAAGTGTTAATTCCACATTGCAGATATTAACCTGTTTTTAGTAATTCTTATTTAGCATACTGTGATTAATTTGGATGGATCATTCCATGTTTGTATTTCACAGAATCACAGAATTATCTAGATTGGAAGAGACCTCCAAGATTACCTAGTCCAACCTCTGACCTAACACTAACAAGTCCTCCACTAAACCATATCCCTAAGCTCTACATCTAAATGTCTTTTAAAAACCTCCAGGGATCGTGATTCAACCACTTCCCTGGGCAGCCTATTCCAGTGTCTAACAACCCTTTTGGTAAAGAAGTTCTTCCTAATATCCAACCTAAACCTCCCCTGATGCAACTTTAGCCCATTCTCCCTCATCCTGTCACCAGGCACGTGGGAGAATAGACCAACCCACACCTCGCTACAACCTCCTGTAAGGTACCTGTAGGGAGTTGTGATGACTGTTCAGCTCACCTATAGCTCTCTCATTTGGTTTGTGGCTTTTTTTTTATTTATTTATTTATTAGATTTCTTAACACCATCTGAAGCTCTGATCTCCCCATGTAATGGAAGAATACACCTAAAAAGATGTATTTCCCTTGAAACAGAAAAATTTAGTGGCAGAATATGTGAAAACAGCTTATCAGACATGTAACCATTAATACCTAGGTACAATTACTAAAGGTATCCAGTTGCTCTTTGATGGATTACATCTGAGTTAGTGATGATAATTTGGTTTCATCATCATTATTTGAACTAACTTACATATTTTTTGAAATCTCTGTATGTAATAAAGGAAGTCTGTAAGACTTTGTGCATAGAACTGGTCACTGTAGCTTAGACATTTATAAATTATTACAATTATAAATAGAAGAGATTAGGGAAGACATCTCAGCCAGTGCTGTTGTGTGATTAAACTCTACTGTACAATGGGAACTTCAGTCTATGCAACTGCCATTGCTGTCTGATTACATTGCAAGTAATAACTACAAAAAGGAAAATACCAGTGATAAAGAACAGTCCTTTACACATTCAGAATCATTATAATGATGAACTTCATAAGATGATGATGCACTGTTTTTCCTTATTATGAATACTATTCTGTTTAATATATTTTATAGTACCTTATTTTCATAACCACATACACTATCTCAAGAATTAACAAGAATTCATCGTGATCATGAAAGTGAACTTTCCTTTTAGAAGAGAGCAACACATATAGTGATGTAAAATGGATGATCTCAAGGAAATATTTCAGCAATGGGCAAGACATTTTAAACCTTCTGGAATTGCACTGTGAAAAGTTACAGCATAACTGGGTGCATGGGACTGCTCATACCTCATTATGAATGCCCAGTCTAAGCTCACCAAGTACTTTCTTCTCTAGGTCAAAGGTATGTGAATGGAGTAAACGAGAACCACCCTACAGGAGCACACTGAGAGGTTATCTGAGATTAGACACCTACGGCAGCTAAAATTTAGTTATATAATTTTCATTGTTAGACTTTCTTTTCACAATTTTTCTGGTTGTTATTCCTTACAGAAAATTTGAACTCTCAAAGATGCTCAAGGATTTTGTAAACCAGGTGTTGCCAAGTACTTCTGAAGATCCTGACACAATAAGTTGTTAGGAATATTAAAGTGATATTTTGAGAATGCAATACAAAGAGAAAAGAAAAAAAAAAAAAAAGTTAAGATATCCAAGAGACAGGTGAATGCATGTGAATTAGCTAAATACACCTTCTAGTACTTGCTTGCAATTGAATTGCTCTGTAGGTGTGAAAAATAGTTTCTTTTCATATTACTTTTAAGACCCTTCTGAAGTGAATCATTTTTATCCAATATGTGATTTTTTAATGGATGATCTAGATTTAATTTTGATAAAGAAAAAAGTGTATCAGCCTAGCCATTTAATACCAAAATACATGGCCTAGAGAAATGTTATTTTAAAGCTGTTTGCCTTTTAAATTGTAACAGTCTGTATATCTATTTGTCTAGACTCCATCAAGGGGACTATTGTAGCTGGAGGCATTGGTTTGAAGAAGACTAAAGGGCTACATCATGTCAAAGCCTCAAGTAGGAATTATTGCCTTTCTTGCCTCAGTTCAGAGCTGTATTATGTCACCAAATCACATCACAGTGTAATCAAAGATGAATAAAATATTTTTTTTTCTTTACCTTAAATGCTTTCCCTGTCAATTACAATCAAAGGACATGATTTCAGGTCTGTCAGTTGGCTGGGTTCTCTCCTACTGATGACTCCAAAACTGTAATCTGCTAAATATAAAATGAATCAGAGAAGTCTTAGAATGATTCTGCTATTAAGAAGAAGAATGTTTTTCTCCCACAGGGGACAGGAAAGTAATTGGTCTTTAAAGAATGAAATCAAAGATGTTAAAAAAAATTACCTTTTTTGGTCCTTTCCTCTCCACTTTTGGCTTTCTGATTTTTTTATTTTTTTTTTCCCATGGTAAACCCTCAGCCATTCAGTATTCTCCTCTTAAGATGATAATCATAAGTATTCTAATCAAATCTGTCCAGTTTTGTGTGCCATTACAGTAAACATTTAACCGGCATCTTGTTTGCTGCATCACACCTTTTCTCCCTCTGTATTATTGTCGATTAGGTGCTTTGTAATGGGCAGGCTGTATGCCTGCTGAAACTCCAACTTCTAGGCAGTTTACTGGCTTGATTACATCATTAACCATAATCAAAAACATTTCCCCAGAATGATTTTAGCTTGGTAGTAAGGATTGCTTCCTTTGATCTCAGCCGCATCATTTTACGATAGGTTGCTCCTCATTTACACTACAAATGCTGGTAAAAATGAAAGTGGTATCTTCACTAGTAATACCAGATAAAATAAAATAACTGGTTCAGCAGTCATGCCAGCTGCTTTCATCGATGAACAATCTCTTTTCTTCTTGTAAGAAAAAGTATATATGCATACATATGCACTATTTATATATGTATATGTATATACACATACATATATATGGGTATGTGTATATATATATCTATGGTCATGTTTGCTATTGTGTACTGCAATTTTCTGATGTATATTCTGGCATTGTACTTAACAACACAACCTTTTCATTATTTAAAAATATAGTAAGAAGCATGTAATTGGATTGCAGTCTTCTAAAATGTATATAGTCATGTGAAAAATTGTATTACACCTACATTGCTTGCATATAGACCAGAAGTTTATTTTAGTGCACTATAGTCTTGTCAGAAGCCTCATAGTATATTTAATTTGTATGATTTCTAATGACATGTATAATTATTATAAGGCTGGTTTATTAGGGATACCCAATATCATTTCCTTGTGCTATGAATGCTTCAACAGAGTAGACACCACAAAACTGAAAACGTAGATGACAGGCTTCCCTACTATAGTGAAATCATACATGTGCTATTCTAGAGCACTAAGGCCAATACACCAGATGCATGTAATAAAAGCCACGTTTGATCTGTACTGTCTCTAGGTCTGAGCTAGAGCTGACCCATGTGAGTGTGACAGACAGAGCATGTTCAAAGACCATTATACTGGATATACCCTTGATCTCTCCTCTGTTCTTCCTGTCGTTTCCAGCAAGGGAAAGCTGGGAAGTGTTTTGTGGTCTGCAGCTTGTGTCAAAAAGACAGAGATAGGCAGAGATGTTTAGAGGACCTCTCCAAGTTAAGCATCTATGCTTGACTTCTGAGGATTAGGTTTGATATCCCAGATGGGGCTGTTCAGTCCCATGCACTTACTGAATGGGAGTTCAGCTGCCCTATGTACTACAGGATCAGAGGACACACAGATTTATTTAATCCATATTAGAGCTGGGAGTCAAGAGACTCACTGCACTAGCAACCTTCCCATCTTCTGCTATTCTGTATACTATGTCTTGCTTGCTAGTAGATTTTTGCATTTGTATAGATTCCTAAAAATCTTACTTCTTTATTACTTTTTTGCTATTTCCAAGCCAAAGTTCTTTTTTTTTACAAATGTCTAACATTTACAAATGTCTAACAGGTACTTGCTTTCAATATGCTTTCTTGAGAAGCAGTAGAAAAGGAAAATGGAATTAGTGTCATCTTCTTGTTGGTTTGCAAATTTGTTTGATGTTCTTCATTTGCTAATAGTTTTGCAGACATTAATATAAGCCTGAAAGAAACAGTATAAATAAACTAAAAGCTCAGAACCTGCTGAAATTGTCATCAGCTTTTGCCATCCACAGTGGCAAAGGAATAGGCTTTTCTAGTGATACATTTTCATTTTTCAGAGATGCCCATGAATAAAGGAAGGATAGCAACTGGGCCTTTCCTTAGCAGGTGTCTAAACAAGCCATGATGTATTTACATGTATTTTATTTCCCTGTTTTTTCAGAAGAAAAAAAAAAAATACAGTCTCTAGTGGTAAAATCTAAAATGGTCACCAGCTTTAGTAGTATGATGCACTGCACAGTCTACAAACATGGAGACCCAGGAAGCAGACTGCCTGCATCTATCAACCTAGTAAATGCATCCAGATTAGCAGAAATATTTTGAAACAGCCAATAATTATAAGAGAGTTGCTTGCCATTGCATAATTATTTTATAAACCACATAACATACAACTGTTACTTAGTCACAGAGGCCCTCTTCACACTGTACCATATGGCTAATGGCTTCTATCGCACATCACACCATACTGAGTGTTCTTTCTCATCATACTGTATTGGCTACAGTCTCAGTTTGCTGTTAATGTCTGTGTTACCCTTTCACTGCATGTTTATTTTATGAAATTGTGGCATCTGTTTTTGGTGTTTATTCTAAAATGACAAAGTGCTACATTTCCAGCGCTAGCCTGAAAATTACCTCAATATTAATTTCCCAAGGTAGATTTAAAAATATACTTTTGTTGTCTTTTTCCTGTGTCTCTGACAAACAACTTTTGACCTTTTTTGCATTTTGATTTAAAGTAAGGCCTTTTTTTGTTTCTTGATTTTTTTTTACTGAATTATTTGCACTGTGTAATATTGTATATTTTTTCTGAGGACATAGGCAATACTCTGTATATTCTTTCTTTCTGACAACCCTGCTTCACCTACTCTCAACAAGCTGCCAAAATATTAAAATTTAAATAGACTTCTTTTTTCATTCATCTCCCAAAATCTTCATGATCGTTTCACAGCAAATATCTATTTCTAGTATGAAAGCTCTATTGCAGGACTGTATCTCAGGTCCACAAGAACATTTTCCTAATCTTCAGTGGCACTTTAACAGCTGGTATATAATGTAGGAGGGAAAGAATTAAGTACAGCAATGATAATGACCCTTTCACCTGGGGGAGGGTGAAGGACAAGTGGAGAGCTTGTGGGTGAGAATTAAGGGGTGGGCTGGTATGGGGGACACGGTGGTGGGGGTCCACTACAGGTCACCAGATCAGGAGGAGGAGGTCGATGAGGCCTTCTACAAGCAGCTGCTAGTAGCTTCACAATCATGAACGCTAGTCCTCATGGGGGACTTCAATTACCCAGACATCTGCTGGGTAAGCAACTCGGCCAGGCACACGCAGTCCAAACGGTTCCTACAATGCATTGAGGACAATTTTCTGATGCAGGTGGTGGAGGAGCTGACGAGGAGGGGGTGCTCCTGGACCTTGTTCTTACCAACAGGGATGGCCTTGTTAGGGATGTGAAGGTTGGGGGCAGCCTGGGATGCAGCAACCATGAGATGGTGGAGTCCCAGATGGAACTAGGCAGAGGAAGTAAGACTAAAAGCAGGATTGCTATCCTGGACTTTCGAAGAGCCAACTTCGATCTGTTCTGGGACCTGCTTGGGAGTATCTCATGGGCTAGGTTGCTAGAAGGCAAGGGTGCTTGTGAGAGCTGGGCTACAGTTAAGCAGCATTTCTTCCATGCTCAGGATCGGTGCATCCCGAAGAATAAGAAATCGGGGAATAGGGGCAGGAAACCTGCGTGGATGAGCAAGGAGATCATCAATAGGATCAAAAGGAAGAGGAAGGTCTATGAAATGTGGAAAAAGGGCCTGTCCTCTTGGGAGGAGTATAGACATGTTGTCAGGGCCTGCAGGGATGCAACGAGGAAAGCTAAAGCCCAGATAGAGATGAGGCTTGCAAAAGAGATAAAGGATAATAAGAAGGGTTTTTTCAAGTATGTAAACAGCAAGAGGAAGACTAGGGATAATGTGGGTCCCTTGCTGAACGAGCTGGGGGTACTGGTCCATGGAAGACGCCAAGAAGACAGAGGTACTGAATGCTTTCTTCACTTCAGTCTTTGCTTCAAGGACACTCTCCCGGGAATCCTCACCCCTGGCAAAAGGACAAAGGGTCTGGGAAATGGAGGGCTCCCCCCTGGTGGATGTGAGAGTGGTTCGGGAGCATCTGAGTGGGCTCAACGCACACAAATCCATTGGTCCCCATGGGATGCATCCGAGTGTGCTAAGGGAGCTGGCAGAGGTGATCGCCAAACTGCTCTCTATCATCTTTGAAAGGTCCTGGAGAATGGGTGAGGTGCCTGAAGACTGGAGGATAGCCAATGTCACTCCGGTCTTCAAGAAGGGCAGGAAGGAGGATCCAGGAAACTACAGGCCAAGCAGTCTCACCTCTGTCCCTGGAAAGGTGTTGGAACAGCTTGTTCTGGATGCCATCTCCAAGCAATTGGAAGAGAAGAATGTTATGAGGAGTAGTCAGCATGGATTCACCAAGGGGAAGTCATGCTCAACCAACCTCGTTGCCTTCTATGATGGCATCACCAGCTGGGTAGATGGGGGGAGAGCAGTGGATGTCATCTACCTTGACTTTAGCAAGGCTTTCGACACTGTCTCCCATGACATCCTACTTGCTAAGTTGAGAAAGTGTGGGATAGATGAGTGGACAGCGAGGTGGGTTGAGAACTGGCTGACTGGCCGAGCTCAGAGGGTGGTGATCGGTGGAGCAGAGTCTGGCTGGAGGCCTGTGACTAGCAGTGCTCCCCAGGGGTCGGTGCTGGGTCCGGTCTTGTTCAACATCTTCATCGATGACCTTAGTAGTGTCTGCCCTCAGCAAGCACACCGATGACACAAAGCTGGGAGGAGTGGCTGACACACCAGAAGGCTGTGCTGCCATTCAGTGAGACCTGGACTGGCTGGAGAGATGGGCAGGAAGAAACCAGATGCAGTTTAGCAAGACCAAGAGTAGAGTCCTGCACCTAGGAAGGAACAACTGGAAGTATCAGTACAGGCTGGGGGATGACCTGCTGGAGAGGAGCTCTGAGGAGAAGGACCTGGGGGTCCTGGTGGACAACAGGTTGACCATGAGCCAGCAGTGTGCCCTCATGGCCAAGAGGGCTATTGGGATCCCGGTATGCATTAAAAGGAGTGTGGCCAACAGGTCAAGGGAGGTGATCCTCCCCCTCTACTCTGCCCTGGTCAGGCCTCACCTGGAGTACTGTGTCCAGTTCTGGGCTCCCCGGTACAAAAAAGACAGGGATCTCCTGGAAAGAGTGCAGCGGGGGTCCACAAAGATGATACGAGGCCCGGAGCATCTTCCCTATGAAGAAAGGTTGAGAGACCTGGGTCTGTTCAGCCTGGAGAAGAGAAGACTGAGAGGGGATCTCATCAATGTGTACAAATATCTGAGGGGTGGGAGACAGAAGGATGTAGTTAACCTCTTCTCAGTGGTTTGTGGGGATGGGACAAAGGGCATTGGCCGCAAGATAGAATACAGGAAGTTCCACACCGACATGCGAAAGAACTTCTTCACGGTGAGAGCGACGGAGCACTGGAACAGGCCGCCTAAAGAGGTTGTGGAGTCTCCTTCTCTGAAGATATTCAAGGCCCATCTGGACGCCTACCTGGGCAGCCTGCTCTGAGGAACCTGCTTTGGCAGGGGGGTTGGACCCGATGACCTTTCGAGGTCCCCTATAGTTCTGTGATTCTGTGATTCTGTGATAAGTTATTTTTTTTTAACTTCCTTTACAGTACTTTTAGTGAGCAGTCAGAATTGGAGTGGCCCTTGAGATTTGAATTTAGTGTGTTCAACAAGTAAAATATTGATTCCCAAATACCACCACCCCCCAATACCACTGTCAACAACTAAAAATGCAAAAACTGGTATACAAGGGCCCATTTCCAGCAAATTTCATGTTTGGCATTGTCCAGGTATTTGCTGTGGAACTGGGTCATTTGCAGTCAGTCCCTTACAGACAAACCCTGGACTTTTCTGCAGCCACAGACACCCCTTGACAACAGAAGCAGTAACAGTCTGTTGGGCAAGACAGCTAGGTCAGGGGTAGCTACAAGGCTGGAAAAAGCACAAATGTTATGCACTCACTTCTCAAAAGCGAATCACACAGAAATGCGCTGGCAGCCATCTGTGTGTAAGGGTGTGAGCAACAAGTCTCCTTCCATAGGCAATTCAGCTGCGCGGCTGCAGCAGCCTCTGCAGCCTTCCTGGGACTCTGTCTTCTGAAGTCTGACAGAAAAACTGTACTGATTTTGATTATGAACAGCTAACTACCACAAAATAAAAGAGAAACAGGGAGTGGGTATCCAAATGGCACATCCAAATGGAAGACAGGTGGGTATCTGTTTAGAACTAGACCATTATATCATCTTGTCTCAGAGAGTGAGTGTCAAAATGTGACAAAGCAGCGCAAGGCTGTAATCTACCATTTAAGCAGTGCTGTGCTGAAACTTTGGTCTTTTTGGAATACCTTTGTTTATTGGTGCTAACTAACTCCCAGATCTGATTTCTTACTCAGTGAAGAAGCAGAATTTCACCTTCAAGAGGTTTTGAGACCCACACATATTATTTTTTTTTTTTTTTTTGCTTTCTATATGAAAGAGCAGGTTTTCTACTGAAATATTATTAGCAGAAACATTGTCACATGGCAAGAACTGAAGCAACAAGTGTGATTTTCTATTTTTTTATTAGAGGGATTAATATTGGTTTTTTTTATATTTTTTTATTTTTTGTCCAAAAACTGAGAGGACTTCTTTGAAGACCTTTCAACTACAAACAACTGAAAATACTTTCTGCATTTCAGCCAATCTTATACACATTCAAGCTTCACTGCCTTTAAATGATGAGCTAAAGATACTCTACAAATACCTTAAATGTTAAAATATTCTATGTTCCTTTCTATGCTTACATCAAAGACAAATAAAAGAGAAATAAAATTTCATCTTTTTCCTTGAAGTTACAGAATAGTGGTCTACAGCCATTACCCAGCTATATCAACCTTCTAGAATATTTAAAATGAGACTTTTAAAAATATCCTTTTGAAATGTTTTAGAAGCTATTTTAAAGGATGCATATTTTAAAAGACCAGAGTTTAAGCTGCAATTTGATAGTTAAGAGCCACTGAAGAATAAAAGATATGCAGAAAGACAGAAATTCTCAAATCCAAAGTCTAAATATCCAAAAGGGACTGAGAATAGCTTTCCTAATATGTCTTCCAGCACTAGCTCTCCGTTGTCCTTTCAAAATACAAGCCTGGTAGAAGTAGAACTTCACCTCATCTTGTATGGTTTATGTGTAAGCTTCACAGTGAGACTGTGAAGTCTGGCTTTAGCACGTGATCCTGATGTTGTTATACATGGTGACTTGTTTCCCAAGCAGTTCAGTAGGACTAAAATGATGTCTCTGGATGTCAACCTTCAGTGTCTGTTTAATAGAAATTTTCTGTGTTCAGTGTCCCATGGGACATACATGAGTGGCCCTGAATGGCCTCAGGACAGGCTCACCCACCAGCTCACAGTTCACCTCATCTCCCAGCATGGTTCCCCTGAACCTCCAACCAGCTAAACTAAAATCAGTCTGCTCACTCAGACTATTTGCTGACAGATAAGTTACAGAGAGCTAAAGTCAGACATTTGCAACACTTGGCAAAATTATTCAAATTTGCTCAAGTATTTTTGAAGCTGTCTCTGCTGTTTATGGTGTTCCTCAAGCACTTACAGTAACTGATACCTAGGGAAGGAGAATAAAGCCCTGTTCCAGCAAACCAACTCACTGCTCTCACTGCTGAATACTGTATGCAGCAACTACAGAGCCTTAGCTGCTTCTTAACAAGTTGTTTATTTTGTTTGTTTGTTTGCTTGTTTGTTTTTAATTGACCTGTTCTATTTTAAAGTGGTGTGCGTTATCTTTAGTTTTTTTTTGGTGGTGGTGCTGGTGGTGGTTATTTTTTCTCCCTAGATGTGACCCCATGTAATTGCCTCTATGAAGCAAAGCCATTGAAACATTCATGCACATTGTCTGCAGACTAAAGCAGAGGGTTCTCATGTAGAAGTCTACTCATGGAGCTGGCTACACTTCAACACCATTTGGAAAATAAAAATAATGCAAGAAGAGGAAAACATTCCAATGAGAACAAGGAAGGAGCAAGTGTTCAGAGGCCCCATGGACAGCTAGAAAACGGACTTCCTTCAAAATCCTTGTATACTTGAGTACAGTTTATTACTTGTTGAATGGCCATCACTGCAATTTTGTCAGCTGCATTGAAATAGTCTCCTAATAACCTGAGTACTATCATATGTATGTTTTTCACAACAAATGGTATATTACTATATATTTAATATGAAAGCCATCCACGTTCCTCTGCAGAATAACATAAAATTTGAAGGATATTTTTCTCTATTTTGCCAACTGTAACTTTTGCAAATCTTAGGAAATTTTGAAATGGAATTAAAAAAAAAAAATACACTGAACTGCACACAATAAGAATATCGTTTGAAACAATAGGAAAAGTAAGTAGTCAAGAAATTGATATTTTAGCTTTTTTTTTTTTTTTCTAGAAATAGACTCAGGCAAATAATGGAAATATTAGTTCATAATATATTACCCAGACAAAAATAAAAAAAAAATAAAATAAATATAAAAAATAAAAAATGACAATAAGAGAGCCTTATACTTAAGTTGGACTATTGACTTTATGGAAAATGATATTTACAACATACATTTTGTCTGCAGAAACATAGGCCCATGCTTTACTGTGTTTGTTATCACACAGATTATGGAATTAACCTGTGAAACAAAGTTTGACTTTACCTTGTTATTACTTTAGCATCTATGATATTTGAATTAAGAGTTAGTCGAAAGTTATGCCTCATTTCCTTCCATACCTCCATCTTCAGTCTGCTGTCAAGTATTATTTATTAACTCTATTATAGTACCACATGGAGACCCTAATCAAAATTATGCCCCTACTGTGTTAAACTCTGTACATTATAAAATATAAGATAATCCTTCTCCCAAATTCTTACATCAACATAACTGAAAGATGTTAGCATAACATCTCATGATATCATAAAAAGAACTTAAGTGACTTGATCAGTGGCTAATGGTAAGTCAGTGGCAGAGCCAAGACCAACATAATTTCCCATTTCCAGCCCACTGCTTACAATCAGCATGGTAGGAATACTTCATAGTAACAGTAAAAATGTACGAGAGTTTTGTTATTGTTGTTTGTTTTGTGGAATTTTTTTGCTTGTTTTTTGGAAGAGGAAGGAGAAAAACACTGAGTTTCACAGCTTTATTTTATTATATTTATATTTAACAGCTATTTGAATTCTCCCTTTTTACAAATGTCTCTTTGGATTGTAGAAATGAAGTAAAATGTAACAGAATATTTACTCATGGGAAGAAGAAACACAAAACTTCTTTATGTTAGATGAAAAAGTAATTACTATGAGAGCAAATATCTGTTCTACAGAATCTAATAGTATTCCCTTTTCAGTGCCTCAGATCCACTGTTGTTTTTTTGTTTGTTTGTTTTGCTTTGTTTTGTTTGCTTTCTATTCTCTCACTGTATTGTAGACAAGATGGAACAGAGGCTCCTTGGACTTGCTCATCTGGTAGAGCAATAAATATTTTCACATTAAAAGAGGTTTTGTTACCCTAAGCAGGAAAAAAATACCCTTTCAGGTTCAGACTCTGGATTTTAAGAGATTTAACATTGACTGTTAATATCTGTAAGGTAATATCTATTACTATTGTGACAAGCTATTTCCACAACGAATACATATTTTAGGGAGAAGCTATGTGCTTAGTATGTTAATCTGAACGACACATGTCACTGAATTCCTTGATCTTAGTTTCCTCTAAAATAATGAAAATTAATACAGAAAGGTAGATCTTCACAATAGCAGTAGACTTGCTGTTCATGATCTTACTTAACTACACTTAACTACTTAATTCCTGAAAGAAAACATCTAGGTTGCCACACTGGACTGAACATGGCCAAGTCAGCCATAAAGAGCAGGAAGCAGATTTGGGATGATCACTAAAGACTATTTCCAAATGCAGAGCCAATAAGGACAAAGAAATTCTTCCACAAATACCCTGCTAAATAATTCTTGGAGTAGCTCAACTTAGTCAAGAACTTGAAGATAAAATCACATGAATCCTACTGCCTACCACGAAGTCTAGGCATCTGCATTAAACAAGAACCTCAAAACCTTTTACAGACAAATTGTGGCTGAGATATATGCAGACTGAAGAGCTCTTCAGAGTCTGTTCCAATGAAAATATTGTCTAAGTACATAAGCATTAGAGCTGAACAAATAATTCTCAATGAATAATTTATCTGATTGATTTCCTCTTTTTCTTCTCTCCCTCTTTAGAGGCTATGCACAGACAGAACAAAAAGTATATTGAATTTATTCATTATTTGAAATTATTCACAATCTTGTTCAGTGAATAATTCTAGGCCTGAAAATCCTTTGAACTGCGGACCTTGAGTAGCTGATTTGCCGCTCACACCATAAAGTGTGTAATAACGAACTAACTAGCTAGCCAAGCACGGTTTTTAATTGCAAGAGTCTGACATCTGAATGAGTACCATTTGAAATTCAGTTCAGTAAGAGTACAAATGCTCAAGCTAAAAAGTCATTTTTACAGGCATGTTGCCTAGTTCAGTGCAACCATTCCAAAGCTGGGTTTGAAGAATTTGGAGGATACAAGGCTGCTTATTGACACAGTTCTGATAGTCCCCTTTTCTTTTAATGAACCTTAGCAATAAATAGATTATCTTATTCAGGAGCAGAAACATCCAACTTACTGTGAAAGCATATATTAATAAGACTAATAAGACTAATTATCATGATAATTTTTGCCTTACTGAGAGCTCACATTAACAAAAGGAAAGGAAAAAAAAAAAAAAAAAAAAAAAAAAAAAAAGGTAACTTGTGGACATTTCCATGGAAGGGAAAAATGGACAAGTGAAAACAATGAGGTGAGCCTGGCAAGTTTCCACAGAGACAGAAATTATTTTTCCCTTCATTCTTCTCTGCTTTATTCCCTCCTGGCTGTCCTTGATGGAATCATCAGTTTTAAAAGTGAACTTCTTCTGGGTCTCCATATCACTCTTCTCCTTGAAAGACTGGCTACAGAGAGCTGATTAAAACAGAGGGCAGGTAGACAACCAGAGCAGGATTTCAAGAAAGGCTTTAGTATGCTTTAAAGTGTTTCAGCTAGGGGATTGCTGAGGTCAGAGACAGCATTAACTGGTATTTGTCTGCCACTTCTTTGGAGTTTCTGGGTATCCCTAGAGGCTCATTCATATCCTACCTTTGAACTTCAGACTTTTAGTATGCTGGTGTATATCTCATTCCACAATTTTGATTGTGACTCTAGCCAAAGAAAGAAGCTAGAGTTTATTTACCAATCAGCAAACAAATTATTTACAGATGTGTTCATTTATTTGACTCTTTCATTTATTTACTTATGACTACAGCAAATACCACCACCAGACAGTGTCCAGATGGAAAACAATTACCTCACACAGTAACCGTATGCTTCTGAAGAGAAATTGAGAAATTATTTGAATTTCAGACAGTTAGAAACATTTAAAAGTTCTGGTCTGTTTTTGCTAGGAAATTCCCCTTGGATGCAGTTGCTATTAAAACTTCCTGACAAAAAAAAAAAAAAAAAAAAAAAAGAGAGAGAGAGAGAGAGAGAAAAAATCAACCTTCAGAAAGAAGATTAGAATACTGTGAGTCCAAACGGAATCATAATCCCATGTAAGTGGCAACTCAAGAGTAGACTCTAATCCTCTGAAACATTGCCCTGTGCACTGTGTCAAGTGTGAGAGTAACCAAACCATGTTGTTTACCAAAATTCATGTCACCTAAGGTTTAGGGTATTGCTAGATGTAGCATGTCAGAATTTACTAGCAGAGGAAGAGACATGGCAGAGGATGACATTGGAAAAGAAATAATTAGAAGATACTAGTAGATCAAATCTGGGTATAAAACCTTACACTATTTGTAGTTACTTAATACAATTTTAACTATTTACAATATTACTACTGAGGTTTAATGGGAGCACAACATGATAGACTTAATATAGGTCAGAATGGATTGCAATGAAGAATATCTCTCTATATTCTGTATTCTTCATTGGTATCTCACATGCTTCACAATTCCAGGGAAGTAACAGTTCTGCAGTAATATCCAATAAATACCAACACCAGAAAGATGCAGTTTGAGACCTTTGCATCTCCAGACTGTGCTGAAACAGAATCCAGCCTATCATCTGGATCATTAGAGTCAAAAACTCTACAGGCCCCACATCATCGTTCAAATGGTAGAAACGATAGCTTTCATCTGCACTCCTCCAAATCCAGATGCACTGTCATTTGCTCCTGCTGTGGCATTGCATTTTGAACTTCATGTTTCACTGGGTTGTGCCTTCCAGGCAAAATGAATCCCTTTTAATTCTAGAGAAAAATTGAACTAATTTGATTTCCAGACATCTTTTAAAGATGTTTCTGTTCCTAGATATGTGGTCATTTGGAGGAATTTTTTTTTTCCCCAATCTTGGCTCTTTCTGTTACTTCTTTCTGTTGATATCAGTTGATAGAATTGGATAGAACCTCCAGGAGAATTCTGCCAAGGAATGGTAGTAGATGACAGCTTAAAAATGAATGCAGTCCTTGAGTACTTAAATAAATAAATATGAATTCAGGAAATTCATTCTACGTACTAATAAGAACACAATCCTGTACTAGAAAGAACTGTATGACCATCTTGTTTAAATAAGACATGAGAAGATCATGCCTTATTAATAATAAAAGTGGAAGTAATAACTGTGGAACTAATCTGTCTTGGAGGGAACAGTGTATTCCCATATTTCCTGTCTTGGAGGGAAGAGCAGATTTTTGCCACAGAAACTCCTTTCTGCATCCAAAAATATGGGTTTCATCAGAAAGCTTATTTCTTGTTGTAAAGAAGCTGAAATATTTTGGAGTATTGCCAGACATCATGAAAAGCTAGATTTCCTATGGATTTCTTCATATCAAGGAGTATGAGTCACATTAACAGGAGAAGGAAGAAAGATATTAAAGCCTTGAAAATCCTTACTCCCCCCACACACAAATACATACCAGTGACTTTACAAATAGCACTTCACTTTTTACGAGATTCCAAAGTGTTTGCAGACTCAAAAGAAACAGCAGACCAAGTTTGTTAAACCAAAAGTGACCCTGACAGGAACACCAAACACAAAAGAAGTTCTGAAGACTTATTCTGAAGAGAGAGAGGCAGAGAGACCTTCCTTCAGTTTTTCCTGTCCACAAATATAGGAACTGGCTTTGCCTTGATTGACCTTCTCTAACAGAACACAGATCAGCATGAGATATTTCTAGACACCATTATTTATGGACTGGAACATGGCTCTTCTACCATATACTACAGATGATATAGACATAATTTAACATCTATGAATCCCTTCACTTGCCAAGCACCCTTAGAGAATTCCCATTATGCAAACAGGTGACCACCATAAATTTAGTATCTTCTTCATTGTTCATTGTTGGCCTTTTACATTTTCAGCTTACAAAGGTACAGACGGGACTCACTAAAGACTACAGAAGCTAAATATACTTATGCCCTCTATTATACTACAATGTTAGTTCACAAACATAAGATAAAATCTCTGATCAGTAGGTTAACTAAATATATTTATAACTTGAAATCAGCCTCTCAGTGCTACATTTTAAATTCCTATTTTCTTTTCGTTTTCTTTTTGTTTGCTTGTTTGTTGTGCTATAGAATTACTTCTATGGTAATGAAATGGGTCAATCTTTAGGTTGCAAATTGTATCTTTTCATTGCCAGGTAATATTCATAGTACAGCAGGGCTAAATGATGCTCCAGAGTTTGAGGGCATTTGATGTATTTTTTGCAGTGATTACTTTAAGTGATGACATTTAAGTGGTATGAAGTGGACATCTAAATCTTGGATTTTGGAAAGACTGTTGTGGGGAAATATTTTCAATGGCACAAATGAGAATCAGATATCTATCTTCCTCTTTCAGTAACCTTGTTTGCATCACCCAATATTAAACAATGCAAGTTGTCTTGAGACCCATCATATCTTTATAAAGAGTGGGTAGATTTTCTTATTATGATACTATCATCCAAACTACGAAACCCACAGCTGGACTCAGTACTACAGATGTGACCTCACCCAGTACTAAGTGGAAAAGAAGAATCCCTCCGTCCCCCAGCAATGCCCTTCCTAAGGCAGACCAGCAGGCTGTTGGCCACCTTTGCCATGAGGCCATATTGCTGGCTCATGTTCAATCTGATGTCCACCAGGACCCCCAGGGTCTTCTCTGCAAAGTTGCTTTCCAGCTGGTTGGACCCCAGCCCGTACTGGTGCCTGCAGTTATTCTTGACCAAGAGCAGGATTTTGTATTTTCCCTTGTTAAACTTAATGAGATTCCTGACAGACTATTTCTCCAGTCTATTGATGCCCTTGTGAATTGCAGCACAGCCATCTGGTGCACCAACCACTCCAAAAAGTCTTGCATCATCTGCAAACTTGATGAACATGCACTCTACCCCATCATTCAGACCAGTAATGTAAACCCTCCTGGCCTCAGTATCAACCCCAGGGGTACAACTGGCCTTCAGCTGGGCATCGTGCTGCAGTTCACCCAGTTTTGAGTCCACCTCGCTGTCTGCTTACCTTGCCCATACTTCATCAATTTGCCTGTGAGAATGGTGTGGGAGGCAGGGACAAAAGCCTAGCTAAATTCAAAGTGTTTTGAATAGTATAAATTCAAATGCCTAGTATAAATTCAAAGAGATCATCAGCTGCTCTCCCCTTGTCCACCAAGTTAGTCATCTCATTGTAACAGGCTATCAGGTTGGTCAAACAGGATTTTCCCTTCATAGATTAAAGCAAATTACTCCTAATCACCTTCTTGTCCTTCATATCTTTGGAAATTGTTTCCTTCATTAGTTGTTCCATCACCTTCCCAGGAATTGAGGTGAGGCTGATCAGCTTATTGTTGGAGTAACACCGGATTTTTCCAGCCCTCAGGAACTTCCCTGATCACTATGACCTTTCAAAGATAACCAAGAGTGTCCTCACAATGATATTAGTCACCTTTCAAAGTAATCACAGACCTATATCTTCAAGATGATTTTTTGTTTGCTTGATAACAGTTATGTGGCAGCTCACATTTACCTCAATATTTTAAGGATTAAAAAACTTCTGATATTAATACTGGTACACCACAAAGAACAATACGTACTAAAGACAAGTTATGAAATATTCCTGATTCTTCACTTACTATGTAGAGAAGAATTCTAGACTAGGATAAACTGTAATTCTATTAACTAACAGACTCATAATGGAGATGCAAATTCTGACAGAACTCATAAGAGGAAATGTAGATCCTAATTACAGCTTATCAGAAAGATAATTTTTAAATGTTGAAATTATTTCCATTTTGCAAGATTTTGAATGATCATAGTCTCCTCATAGCAAAACCTTTCCCAAAGTTGTCTTTATTTATTTATTTATTTAGCCTTAGCTTAATTTTATGTTTAGCAAAAACTGATTTCTTCTAGGGAAGTCATTACAAAAAAATCAGTAAAATTAAATTATCTTTACTAATTCATTAAAAGGCACAAATTTGAAAAGAACAAACTTTGTGTGTGTGTGTAGTCCTATTCAGATGAATGATTTTGTACTGATTCTATTTAAACAACTCTTCATAATATTAAAACAAGTTAACACACATATTATTTTGTTTTATATTTTTTTTAAAGTGGTGGAAATTGCATCCTAGAAGTGTGGGTTCTGCATTAGGAACCCATTGGTTGTGATCAACAGGAGGAGGAGGCTCCAGCCGACCCCTGCTCTCCTCTGCTGTTGTTGCTATGGCAATACTGAGCATCAGATTAGACCAGCTGTAAAGAGAGACATGCTGTGTGCTCCCTGAGTCCCTACTTTGTTCTGTCTTTTGTTGTTTTGTTTATTATTATTATTATTATTATTATTGTTATTATTAACATAGCAATACAGATTGTTTGCACTGAATGTGTATAATAATTATGTATGAAAGTATAAACTCATTAGACAACAGAAGCTGCTGTTGAGGCAGAAACCCAGTGGCAATTAAAAAGAAAAAAGCATTTTTGAAATTTTATGTGTGATAAACCCTCATGTGTGAAGACAGAGGCAAAAATTGAATGAAACCTCTCTGTGGTTATGTGAGTGCATTAACTTTCATTGCTGGATTTTAGTTTTTGTTTGTTTGTTTTTTGTTTTTTGTTTTACTTTCCTTTAAACCCCTTGTCAGAAGCATGCACAGATTATTTGCAGACTTGAAATGGTATATATAAATTCCTAAAAGATGGTTAACATAAACCGATTATAGAAACCTCCCAACTAACATAGAGCATCCTAAAAGAGGATTTTAGAACAATTTTTAATAAATGAAACCTGGAAACTTAATTTCAGTTTTATGGGGGAAAAATACTAATTTCATGTCCTTTTTAATGTACTTTGCTTCCTTTGAGGCTTCTTCTGTTTTCCATTCATGTGTGGTAGAGACCCAAAATAATAAAAGCCTGTGTATATATACAGACACATACACCCTGATCTGTTTTCCTCTAGAAAAATAACATGATGTTTTAAGAGGTTATATATATCAGAGACACACCTAGTGCAGGAATTTGGGAATCCAGAAAAAGTTTGAGTCCTATGCAGCTGGTTTCTGTCCTCTTGATAAATCAGGATCTGGCTGGCACATTGGCAGTGTTTCTCAAATTCCATGCACTCTTTTCATACTTAAGCACTGTGACTGAATAGCTTTTACTTAGCAGGTTTCCTCAATAAAGCACCAATCAAGCTGAAAGAAATTGTTTAATCCATGAATTGGTCTAAGGCCAGGTCAAGTTGGTCTCATTTATCATCTTTTTATGGTGGGGCTTTTAAATATGGACAGATGATACAGCTCTAAGTGTTGGAACCCATATGGAGGAGGTATGGTTCCATTAGTATCAACAAGTCATTGTTAATACCTCTTTGCCAAAGTAGCAGAACACAGCGCCTGGTCAAACATAAGAACCTTTGAAGATTCTTAAGGGAATTCAGTCAGACTTTTCCTGTGTAAATGTACAATTTGTTTCTACTATATAGACCTTGAAATGAGGTAGATCCCAAAGGCTAGAGCAAAACATCTGCAAGATCCTGTATGGGTCAGATATTATACTGATGTGATTTTCTCTTTGAAAATTGTTTTATAGATGGCTAGCAAGGTGTTCACAGTGTTCAATTTTATTATTTCATTGTTAACATTTGTATTTAGCACACCAAGAATAACTCTGTGAATTCAGTACAATAAGTACTGCCTAAAGGAAACATTATTCAGGTACGTGTGGAAATTAAAACAAGTGATTTCATTTATTATCATTTATTAACTTTTCTCCATATGTAAAACATCAGAGAATTTAGAGGCGAGTTTTAGAAGAATGACTTTTTATGAAGCCCAATCCTACTTTTACTTTCAGGCTTGGCATCAGCCAAATTTGTCAGCCAGATTCTGCAGAACAATGCTTTGTCCTGGTGTGTATCACCACCACATGGCTCTTCATCAATAGAGCTAGCCCAGGAAGAGCAGCGCCATTTAAACAGTGATTGTCAGGGGAAGGACAGCTAATTTAAGAGCAAAACAAGCATAACGGATATGGACAATCTCTACAGACGAGACGATCAGAAAATGGTAGGTTCCAAAGAAATATTATTTTACTTCAAGACAAGAAGGGGAATAGTTTCTGAAGTTGTTGCTTATGACTAGAAAAGTTTAAAGGGTTGAAGGTGTTCATCTTGGGAATTGCCATATTTCATCAAAAAAAATTATCAGGTCCACTTGGGCTACATTTCTAATCTCTGAATAATACCAGGAAGTGCTTTAAGTTTGAGCATCTTTTAAAGGCCTTGATATGCCCTGTAAATGCAACACTAGGCTCTCAAAAGTGCAAATGTAGACATTCAGTCAGACATGTTCTGTGGAGATCAGCCAAGAAAATCCAATATTGAGTCTCAATAAAACTAATAAATCTGAATAATTAATATATTGACCACTATCACAATCAGCTGTCAATCACAAAATGTGATACAATTCATTAAATAGATATTATATATTTCTTATCATTTTAGCTGTATATATCAGTTTTAGATAGATGCATGGGAAACTGGACAAAAAGAAATACTAGCTTTTCCCTTCTTATTTTCCTGTTCATTAAAATATACTTGAGAAATAAAATCGTGGCGGGGGGAGGGAGGGAGGTGGGGGGGAAGAGGATTATGCCTCAAAGAGAAATTTGCTGGACACAAAAAATATATATTGTTATACTTTCCCATGTGGAAATAATACAGCTACAGCCAGAATGCCAAGCCTAATTTCAGATCAACATCATCTGTTGTGTTTGAACTACTCATGTAACACAAGAGATTGCATGGCTGACTTCAGTGTCAGGATTGTCTTTACCATGCTGTTGTTTGGAAAATGTGATGCTAAAGGTTTGGAAGGATTCTTTTTCAAAGATTAGTTAAATCATCATACAAAAAATATACACAAATAGAAAGGTGATTTCATATCAGATAAAGGTAATTTGGGCCTAACAGAAATCTATCTGCCCATCTACCTATTTTAAGGCATAGCCAATGCCATTTGGGGTGAGAGAAACAGCACAAGGCTTTTTATGTTTAACTGTGAGACTTAGTTGCTATGAATTGTAAGTCACCTCACCCCAATCCATACATTTTGATCTGGCCGTGACTCTGGTTCGTCCCACCTCCATTGGAAGTATACCTGCCATGAGTCACTTCGTAGCTGATGTAGAGAAGCAATTCCAAAGGGCAAGTCTAACTGTGGAGGAAAGGAGCCTGATTTAATCACCTAGCTGAGGCATCTGATCTTAATCAGGATAAGTCAAGAGGGTCTGATTAATTTTGTTGAATTTCTGGGGAAAGGAGAATTCTGAGCTGTTTGTCATATGGTGAAATTGTTTTACAATACCTGTGGGTCCCTCAAAGTGTACCAGAAAAAGGGAAGGAAAATCAGGGTTTCACATGATATCTTGCACCACTTTTGCTTTAAAATGGGGTGGCTACAACTTTGAGCAAACATAAGAAATATTTATTACAAAAGTGTATGCATGACAGCATACTTAGCATTTAAAGTATCTTTAAGTAAGCTCACTGCAGTATTATTTCTAATTTTTTTTACTTTATTATTATTATTATTATGGAAATGGATTAATGGTCTATTTCATGATTTTCTAATATTACTTTTTACAAGTCTCAGGCATTCTGTTCCAATGGCTAGCTACTCTTCTGTGAGCTTTATGAGTGTGCTCCAGTTTGCTCTTTTCAATCTGCTGCATTTTGAATATTTTCCTGTGTTTTTCTTCAGTCCATCTCCAGATTTCTGATTCTTGTGATTCATGACAAAGACTTTCATGATACTGGAAAGGACAGCCACCTCAATTGCAATGTTTGCACAATCAAAAGACCATAATCCAGATGCAATAAATCTCAAATCTGATGAGAAATAATTTGGCATTGCCTAAACATGACATGAATATGCTATGAAAAATCTGTCAGTTTCTAACTTGCATCTTGAAGCTAAGAGGAGTGGATGAGATCCAAAGTCTACAGAGTACTTTTTAGTCTTGGTCTTTGAAGCTTACTGAGACTTTCTTAAACTGCATTTTATAAGCCCACTATATATTTTTCCTTGTAAAGCCTATGTATTTCCTTACAATTTTTTTCCCTCCCTACCTAGTTGAAACCAGTATATTCACACTATGATCAAAGTACATATGTTGACATTTACACTGCTGGACATTTATATAAAATTCTTGTACAAGTATCTATTAGGCAAGATTTACTTCATGCTATTTTCAATCAACTACATAGACAAGCAGTATATATAGAAAAATAAATCCCCTATTCATACTTATACAAATATTTCATGTAGACTTTGTTTATTCATTGGAAGAAACTGAGCATATCTTCCGCAGTTTTACTACAGGTCATCTGAAGGGCAGTATCAGGATTCCTGTGATCCATGTAGGCCTCCCATGGGGGCAAAGAACAAGACCTATTTGATCCAGCACCTGCTGTGAAACCATCACTTGGATACTTTTTTGTAAATTTTTGCCAGACTGTGAATAGTATAAATATGTAAGAAAGAGCAACAGGAAAATCAGCTGGATATTGACAAAAATGCCATTAGGATCAATCTTTTTTTATTATTATTTTATTTTTTGGTTTACAGCTTCAGCAAGGTCAGCAGCTGGCATCAGTATTAACAGACCAAGGCCACCACACAGTATTTAGCTACACATTACAACATTATGCTTTGCTATAGCTTAGATGGAACGTGCACAAAATGCAAAATATGGTAGTTGGTTTTTTGTTTGATATTTATGAATGACATCCAGTTTGAAAATCATTTCATGAGTTTTCAGAATATCCTGATAGAGTTAACTATATGGTTTCTAGGAATCAAGATTCTAATGCCACAGAAAACTTTAGGAGAAAAAAAAAAAAAAAAAAAAAAAAAAAAAAAACTCAGAATTTCCAGATAAATTCTTGGAGGGCTGTTTTGTTTTGTTTTAAGTTTTGATTCTATGGAACTTGACAAAAGACCTTGGGGAATGGATTTGAGTAATGATTTTCTAAAGCTATTAAACTTAACAATGACTTCAAAGATTTAGCATCTGTTTTTTAAATGTTTGCATGAGGCTGACAGTTGGTATACAATGTTTTACCCCATCACAATTGGCAACTACCAAGATATTAAATGTTACATAAAATAAAAGTTTAGCCTGAAACCATGGTTCTGATCAGGAAGAAGACTGAAATACGGAGTCTTCCTGTTCAGTGCATCAGCCCCAGGTGAAGACTTAAATTCTGCTTGACTTACTGACACACATACCTTTACATCCCTGTTCATTTGTTAGCAAAAAAAAAAAAAAAAAAAATCAGAGTGAGGGGAGAGGGAGTTTCTCTCCCTTCTGGCTCACATATCAGGAGCTGTTAGTAAAATTCCAGCTCAGCAGTGGGGACGTACGAGTCCAAAACAAACAAGATGTTTTTCAGATGCTAGACTGCATTTAAAACTCTGACACTGAAAAATTTATTTTATTACTGTAAATTGAGCAAGTTTAATTAATATCAGATCACTGACAAACAAGTATGCTGTTTTACTAGTTTGTTTTCACACTGTGCAACAAATCCTGACACACAAGCCTTTATAGGAGTCAAAGGCCCAGGCAGCAGAGCTAATACGGTTCCATGTCTTAGCTGGATGAAGAATGAGATCTGCGCAGCCCACTCCCCTTTATGGACAAGCTTCATTTCACAGGCCTTAAGCACAGCCAGGGGCTCTCAACCTCACCATCTGCATGGAAGCATTTCCTTTTGCATTTCATTTTGGAAGAAACCTGCATCGCCTATTTCTAGACCTGTTCTGGATCTCTATTGTCACTGTGAAAAGTGAATAAGCTTTCCCATTTTTCCAAATCTCAAATGAGAGCCTATTTGTCCATTCACCCTCAGAACCATCTACACCACCTGTGAGTTAGCTCCAGTGTTTGGCTTTTAGTTTTACGGGCTCTAGACAAACGAGTAGTTTTATCCAAAATAAAATAAAATTAAAAAAAAAAAAAAAAAAAAACGTAGGAAGAATACAAATGAAATGTTGACTTTTTAATGCCGCTGCCCACAAAATGTTATGCTACAGCTTTGTCGCTGCCTTGTTAACTATTGCTATGTTCTGCACTGGCAAGCAATGTTTGTGATCAAAGTGTTAAACAGTTTCATGCACATAAGCTGTAAACCAGGGCACAGTCTGGCCATCGCATTTGAATATGGATGTGTAAGTTCATGGGAAAGGAGTGATATTTCAAATCTTTAAGATAACTGTTCCAACTTCAATTAATATAGTTCAGAGGAAGACAAGGGAAAAGCTTTTAATGACTTGCCTGTTATATCCCTCATTTGAAAGAAAAGCAGTAAAATACAGGTATATTTCTTGAGTTTGAGAAGCTATGGCACAATTAAGTTTGGGATAGTCCCTCTCTCCCTTCTTTATAATAGTTTATTGAAACTGAAAAGGGGAAATAGGAATCCTACTGAAAGAAAGTCTGTTTATGCAGAGCTCATGGAAGAAAGTGTTCCAGAACATTAATTTGTTTTAAAATACTGCCCTTTAATACTGCCAAGATTAATGAAAACTACTGTCATCTGCAGAGGAAGTGCCAATTTACAAGCCAAAGCTGTTATGAATTATGTGCAGGATTTTTTCAAGATTTGAAACAATTTTGGTAAAAGCATATGAGTAATACATTTATTTGATTCAGTTCTCCATTATTTAGCTTCTACTTTTTCCAGCATCCTCTTTGGCTATGGATATTTTCACAGACTGGAAGGTGTCCAATAGATATTTAACCACATTTTCCCTAAAAATGTAGGGGGATGTGATAAGCTAAGATGTACCTCAAAGAAAGATCTGGTTATAAATGCAAAGTAAAACTGTGTGAAATCTTCAACTCTGCCTGCTAAAATCCATTCTCAGCTCCTTCTGTGGCATAAAATGTACACTGTATGTTTCATCAAAACTTTCATCACTTCTGACATCAGGTTCCTTGTACTCCCTAAGTATTAGTGAGCATTAGTGAAAGCTTTCACTACGGCTCATTTCCTTCGTCAAGGTCATAACCTATTTCTTTTTATTCCCTCATTGATCGAGCTACCCAACATCCTCAGGAAGGTCATAGATAATTTTTCTTTGTAGTTTCTCAGAGGAAAATTCTGATTTTTTTTTGTTTGTTTGTTTTGAGTCAGTTAAAGAAATGCAGATCCCTCATTCACCCATACTCTTTATACAAAGGGCTACATATTTAGCTTGTGTAGAGCAATACAGATCCAATTAACTTCCAGTCACTATATATCTTCTGCGGGAAGACTGTAGCATACAATTTGCCATAGCTAGTGAAATTCCATTGATTTCAACAGACTTTGCCATCTATGTCCTAGATACTCATTTGTTGCCTATAATGAAACAGAGAAGTCTATAAACGTCTGCTGTGTACCACTGCTTCAGCTGTAGACCTTATTTTTCATGGATGAAAAATGACAGACTTATTTTTGGTCCTTCTAGATCCAGATAGTATCCACAAACCATCAAAAGACCTATACAAAAGGAAGTGAATAGCCTATGGAAGTGACACTCACTTTTATTTTGGCTACTGGCAAAAGACAGTAACAGCATTGTCTCTTTTGAAGTGCCACATTCTTTTCAGGATATTCTAGATAGGTTCGGGCTTGGAACAAAACTTACTGTACTGCCACTAAGAAATATCAGAAATCACAGGCAGGCCTCAAAAAGCTGTTAAATACCCAGTTTGGATCCTACAGAGGGAAGGATTAAAACCAATCATTCAGATGGAGAAAAGCAAAATTTTATGTTAAACCTATATAAACTCAACACTGTCCTATTGAGTTTAGCTTCCTCTTGGGTGCTCTTACACTAAAATCTCTCTTGAAGTTTTTTCAGCCTCCTCTCCTGCCCCCTACTCCCTTCATTGCTTCTTTCATTCCCTAAACCCATTTTCCAACCACACCCTTTTGTGAGATATCAGGCAGGTCCATATAAGCCCACCACTTTTGGTCTTAACAGAAACTTCTATTCATTAGGTTTCATAGTTAATTCATTTTGCACTGTTTTGCCAAAGAGTTTTTAGTCTGGATAACACTTAGTTGCCATGAATTCTAGCTTTCAACCTGCAGAAACCAGGCACAAGAATTAGATGCACAACTCACTTGCCTGTGTAAATTTGTGTTTCACTAGGCTGCCTTCATGTTAGTAAATGTTTAGTTAACATAAGGTTTTCTCTTTCTTGTAATCATATATTTCAAACTAGAGAACCAGAAAGTTGAAAATATATTTCATCAGCAAATCAAGAGAGTTACACAGACTGGTACTTGCTTTGAAATTTTACCCTTGAGTGCCCAAAAGTCATTGGAAAGGGAAAAGTAGAAACATGCAACACAACTGTTGCTTCATATAGAATATAAATGAATTTCAATCCCTAAGGAAGCTGCATCTAGGAAAGAGATAAAGTAGTGACTCCCTCAACACTAGAGTTCAAGAGTAATTTGCAAGCAACAGCAGTAGGTAGAAAAGTAAAAATTTTTATTGGCGATGTAAAGACAGGGTGGGGGGGGTGAAGAAATTGTTCATAAACATCGGCTGAAGGTACCATTTGGGTGACTAGTTTCTATCAGGGATTCTACAAAGAGAAAATCTTTGCTTAGGTGAATTTCTGCTCAATGCAATGGGATTTTGCCTGATTAGAGGAGCACACATGCAGATCTGTCAGTGTCATGCTCCCTTGCACAGAAGGGTAAGCAGGTAGGAGGGATGGTGCACACTCCTACATATGATGTATATCTCAAGACAGACTGAGGTAGTAGAGGAAGACCTCCCCAGTGGAAAAGAACACCCATGGCAATGAACTAGGAACATCAGTCTTTGCTAATTACCTTTGCTGTGCCTAAAGGGATCTGGGCTACAGTAAAGACTGTGTGGGCAGAGTAAAGGGGGCATGTTAGTTAGTCCCAGTTGTTTCAGCTGGTCTGAGCCAGGTGGAGTATAAAATGAAGCAGTATGATGCCTTGGCAAAGTCTGTGCTATATTCTCCATCGAAATAGCCTATTATCACAGTATATTTAGGTGTTACACCTAAATCAATAGCATTACAATTAGTCAGACAGCAGACTTGGATTAACTTTTGAACATTGGACTTCAATAAATTTTATCTAAGAACAGAATTCTCTGAAATTATTGATGAGGTTAGCAAGAAGAAATGGATTGGTTTTCATTACAGCCCCATGAGCTGTGTTACATCTCTGCTTTCCAAATTCTGCTTTAAAAATTAATTAAAACCCAACAGTTTATAGAGGCTTATCCTGATTATACATCCCACATTGCTTTTTTAAGGTGATAAGGTACAAGCTCCTGAATCCTGGCAAAAATCCAGGATGGGTAATTACATTGCCTTGCCAAGTTTTAATTGAATGAGGTGTTCTTCTTAACTTTCTCTCCTAAATTGCTGTGCATTGTTTTACATTGTTAATTACTGACCACTCATCCCCAGAGAATACTAACTTGCAGAGGTACCATATTGCCATAGCTGAACTAATGTAGTTAGCCATCCCTGTCATCCAAGTTTCACTTCTCTCCTTTCCTTATGCCCTTAAAATAATTATCAGCATGGACTGATGACAAAGCCCTTCAATTTTTCTACGTATATTCTAAGTGAAGAAGGAACAGACCATGGTAAAATTCCCCAGCTTCTCAGTGGTCTGTTGATGCTATGGTGATTTACAGGCACTTTGTGAAGATCTCCAAATGGCTAATTGAAGACATCTCAGAATACTTTTGCTGGCTGATGTTGGAGGGGGATCTGTTTGGTTTTGTTTTACAGTGAAATGTTACTTTGTTCTAACCAAAACTGTTTGTGAAAAAGAAGCATAAATCTTCCATCCCACACCATCTTAGGAGAAAAGTCAAATACATCATTTTTTTCCAATATTACAAATTAGGAAATGTGGCAAAGGGGAGGAGAAAATAAAAAAAGTCCAAGCAATTTCCTATTTAAAAATATTAAAAAAATTATACCGAAGAAAGTAAAAATAGAAAAAAGCATTTCCAGAGCATCTACTGAAACTTGAGCAATCAAAGCATTTTTTTCTTGATTGTTCTTGATTGTTAAACAAAAGATCTTAATTTCATCTTTCTGAATGAATTCAGTATATGGGAAAACAATTACAAATCTGGAAAATTCCTACTAATCAGAAAAGCTATATCTTTCCTGCCTATAAAAATAGCAATATCTCTTTATTTTTATGTGACTATATTTATTTCAAGCTAATCTCCAGAGTGCAGGCTATGTGATATCACTTATTTCTAGACCTATACATACATATAAAATTAATATGTATGTATGTAAAGAACACATAGAAAGTTATATATTTATATATATGCATATATACAATTATCAGTACACTGTTAATCAGTGTGAAGCTTTAGTCTGAGTATCCAACCCAGAAACCATATGCTTTTGATGGAAGGGAGTTCAACTCCACCTCCCAAAAGATCTATGAAGAAGGAATAAGAAGCAGCAGAAAAGCCTTGTGTGGGGCTCCAAAGCTGGAATTATGTTAAAAAGAACAAGGTAAACCAGGAGTGAAATGCCAATTCCTGACCAGTCAGTGGGGTCAAGGTTTATCTTTTGTTGTTTGCACAACAATGGTCTAAGACATTACTTGAGCAGCACTCAGCACATTAGGCATGGTGCTATCACACCCCTACCGCACCGAAACCAGAGAAGATAATCAATGCCTGGAACAGAGTCGAAGCCAGGATTGCTAAAGCACAAACAGGCAAAGATGGAAGAAATTGCTCCTGAAAAGCACTTGCTATGAGAAAATTGCAACCACATGCAAATTCTCCAGAAAAAAAAAATGTGGAACATTATTCAGGTTGTTGAAGAGTTCATCTACCTTTTATTCCCGCATATTCCCTAAGAAAGAAAAAATACAATAAATTTGTTGAGTAGAATGATTTTAAATGATTGAAGAATCCCCCTTCAGTATCCCAAACAGTTGTTTTATTGGCAACCAAAACCCCTTTTTCATTACTCTTCAAAGATCCCTCCATTTCAATTCTACTTGTTCACATTCTGCTTCAAATGATACCCCACTGAGTTGACCACATGCAGGACTGTGTTCCAAGACCTCTTTTTTTAATAAAAATTCTCTTTCAGTGTCCCCACACCATGAAACAAATCACATAGCTTCATAAACCATCAGACAATCCTTTCAGTTTCTCATGCAGGCGAACTGAGCCTTTTTCATCTGATTAATTCACCAAGCAAGCTGATCTGGGAAGCATAAAAAGCTTCTGAAGCAGGATGAGAATCAGCAGCTCATATTTCATAATGGCATCGCTAATGCCCCAAATTAAGTGCTGAGGCCGTTTTGCTTGGCAATATCATTTCATGTTAATTTTGGATGGGACTGAAAATGAAGTTGTAATCTCTCTCTGTCATGCTGCGACTATTTCCTTGACCATCTTAAGTGCTGCATTTTATGAGGATGTAGCTGTTACTGCTGGGTGCAGAAACTACTATACAAGCTAATACTCCTTGTGTTCCTTCCCCAGTGAGTTTACAGATCCACATGTTCCTTCCTCAGAGAGGCCACACCTGGGGAGCATGCCTGGCTCCACAGAGGGGTTGGCCAAGATGACCCAGCGAAGGAGTAACATGCAGACCAGGAGCAAAGCAAGCCCTGTATTCCATGAATTTGAACTCTGCCTCTGTGGGGAAAAGAACCCTTTGAATCAGTTGCAAGCATAGGTCTCATGTGCTATACTGATAAAGCTTCATCAGACCACCTTGCTGGACTAGTAATTCATAGCTCTGTTCAATTCATTGGAGGCAAGAATTTAAGAGGACATTTGATTCTTTGAAAAGCAAAAGTGGCTCTATCCTCTCGTGTCATGTGTTGCTTCAGTAGCTCCAGTTGCCTTTCAGTCATGGTATTCTTTTTCAAAAATTCAAGCTGTGGTTTTTAATGTCCAATGTGAACAACTAATGCTAGTGGTCAACATATTCAACTTCTAAGGTTCTAGAATCATATGCCTAACCTCAGACATAACAATCCTTATATTTTCAATAATTCACAAAGACAATAAACTAGTTAGTGTTAAAATGTTTTATACCATTTACTTTGAGTGAGGTTTTCTGAATCTTGTACTGTTTGAGGATCACAGTCAATAAATATTGATATTTATAAAAATATGTATTTTGTAATACAGGAATATTTTTATTGGTCTTGTTTTTCACAGAAGAGTGGTTTTTGCTCCCTCAGAGCCTGTCCCCTTGTCAGCTTCAATTTATCTCAACCAAAATGATCATGTCCCCAGCTATGAACTGTACATTATTTCATAGACCCATAAAAGGTCAAGACCTTGGATTTTTTTGTTTTGTTTTAATCTATGCCATTGTGATTTTAAAGGAGCCTAAAGGATCAGCAAGACCAAATTAAAAGAATAGAACATACTTGTGTGCTCATTCACTTCAGATCTTTGGATACTGCAGTTCCAGTTTAAAATAAGCACACACTGGTAAGCAAGGCAAGCTCAGAACTGTACATGGTATCATTTTTATTAAGGATGGCCATTTCAGAGTTCATTTTTACCTTCATTAAAATATTTTAGGCTGAGTCTTTAAGTATATAAAACATCAAAGTTTCATTCTACTACTACCATCTCAGAAAGAGATCAATTCTCAGTAAGACGCTTGCCACTTTCTTTGATCTTGTACAGACCTGGGGATTTTAAGCCTGGTGTTGACTCTTTAAAGAAGTCTAGAACTAATTGCTCAATGTTTTTATTGTGTTCTCTTCTCTAATTTGATATGATGTTTCATGAAGTTGTTGGAGACTGCAATCTCTGTATTATATTCTTGCTACTGTTGGTCATATGTTTCTAGTGAAATTTCAAGCTAAAGGAAATAATTTATAAAGGTCCTTAGTTTGTTGATAAGAACTTCTTTCTGGTGATCCTCTGTAACTCTGTGCAGGCTATCATTTTTCTTCTGCACACATGCAATCTTGCAATGAAATAAGTACCTTGTTTTTTGTTTTGTCTACTTATATTCAGTGGATATTTTGACTTTGCGGTTCAGTTCACTGTAAACTGTGCTTTATCTGAGCCAGAAGAATATATCTATTGTTTTTAAACTGCTTAAAATTCTGTGGGATGTTTAATGCCTAAGGATAAGTTTGGATTCTGCTGAAGGCAATAGCAAAGTTCCAATTAACCTTAACAGAATCAAAGTTTTACTGAGACACTCAAGTACCAGGACTTGCCCAAAACAGCCCTTGGTGCAGGATATCTAGACACACCACTTTTCCTGTTCATGAAAAAAAAAAAAAAAAAAAAAAAAAAAATTCCTTTTTTGTGGACAGGCATGATGAACACCACTATATCTCCTTACTGGTATGCAAGAAGTTCACGTCAGCTCAACCGAGTGCTAAAGGCTCCAATGGATATTTTCTACCAGTCAGGGTTTTCAGCTAGCCATGGTTTACAGTGACATTATCTTACTGACTTACACTTCGTTAGAAACAGCTGTTTCTCAAAAAGAAAAAACTACACGGAATACAACTAGTCCAATTCTACCCTGCTAAAACTAAAGGAGCCTGGTTATTCACAATGGCTAATTGTAATTTCTTGGTATGCAGAAAGGTAAGACCTGATCTGTGAGAGTTCCTCATTCCAGATCGATTTATTCTGTGGAGAGTGAAGAGAAAGGAAAGCTTCATTCAAGCCGAGTTTGAATGAAGGGGATAAAAAGCATAAGTGAAATTTGTGCTCTGCAGGGCAGACCAACCTCAGCAGATGGGTGCATTCTGCACTTTCTTATGAAGTCTTTAACACAGGAACTTCAAACACACAGCCTGCAATAACCTTCACTCTTGGTGACAAAAATCACAAATACACATGACAAGACTGGCAGTAGATAGAAACTTTTTGCCATAAGCAGATTAATATAACATTCTTGGGGTTTGTTTTTATCAGAGTAAATAGAAACAGATGAGGATCCAACAAGACCAGACTGTAAATCTAACTAACAATCAGAAGGTGGACTCCAGTAAATTGAGGAAAATGAAAAAATTTCTGCTCTTTCAACTCGCTGCTTCCTCTGATCTTTAATCATTTCATCTTCAGCTCTAATCTTAGCCAATTAACATTAGTTATGTGGAATTTCAACTACAAGATTCTGCATCATTTAAAGTACATTGACACTTTTTGTATACCTTTCACACAGAAACTTATGAATATAGAGCTAATTCAAATTAAAAAAAAAAAAAAATCTTTGAGCAATAGTTGATGTTGTCACAGTACATTTTCTGCGTAGATCTGGATTTTCTTTGATGGAATGAAAGAAATGAAAACAGATTCATGTGCTAATCCAGTCTTATTTTCATTTTATGAAGGACGTGTAGGAAGTCACTGATGATGAATAAATAAAAGTAGCATGCCAAGTAAATATTATTCATTTGTAGTTGTGTACAGACTAGTGGGCTCATCTTTGGGTTTCAAACCTCATCCAGGTGGAAAAACATGTGGAATTTAGAAAAAAATAAAAAATAAAATGAAAACAAAATAAAATCAGGTAGACAGTGCAATATCTGAAAGTGTAATTTTTTCCCCTGGGTCTGATAGTACTGTAAAAACTGTAACAACACCCCCCCCCCGGGGGGGGCGGGGCGGTATGTGAGCCAATGTATTGGATTATGTGTGTGATACATCAGGTTGTATGCATACAGATTTATTTTTATTTAAATTCAATTTTAGAAATGCTAATATTACCTTCCTGGACTCTAAACAGTATGATTAACAATTAAATAGTTTAATTCCATTTAAGTTCCACTCCTGTTTTGGCTTGGCTGCCTTGTTCCTCCATAGGAAGAAGTTTTGAAATATTGAATTCTGAGTACAAGTGGCTATTCATGTTTTTCAGGCTTTCTAGTGAGCAAAATAGACATGCTTAACATTTTCATTTTATTTTTTTTATGTGATAGATCATGTACTACACCAAATTCTTTAGCATGGGGTCCACAAGTCATTTATGTATTACACTGTACAGTTAATAAAATGTCAACAACTTTATTCATAGTTATCTTTAAAAAATACTATAAATATTAAATTAAGTGATTAATATATCAGTGTTTATTACCTGTTGTCAGAGAGAGTGGTCATCTAATAAATCAGTCTTTGCATTAGACACATTTAAAGGTAAATGTCATTCCAAAACAGTGTGATTTTTAGGTCTGTAGCCACAGTTCTGCATAAATGCTTCATAACAAGAAATTAAACATTAGATAATTTCCTATGACTTAACATCATCTT
>NC_048901.1:756961-762947 GCF_011077185.1 Oxyura jamaicensis | reverse complement strand
GTTGTACATGCAGCTTTTGCACATTTCAAAATATTTTCTACTGTTTTTTGTTTGTTTGTTTACAGTTAAACCAAAATTATCCAAGAAATTAAGACCTTAGTTGTGAAAAATCCTTTCTCTTCCTTACTGAAACTTCAGCACTTTGTTTTTATAAGTATTGTTAAATACTTTTTGAAAATAGCTATATAAGTTATATACTTGTTGAGTCTATCCATAAGATTGACTTGAACTGATTTACATGGAAAAGGAAATTTCCACATGGAAAATCTTTTCTAACAAAGTGTGACTTTTTTTAACTAAGGATTTTATTATTATTATTATTTTACACTATTTCACAGCTTTTATGACACCAGAAGATTGTAACAGCTGTTACTTAGGTATCATGAATTACAACCTAAAAAAAAAAAAAAAAAAAAAAAGATTTTTAATTGAGAAAATTCATGACAGCTTTCTCCAGCACTTATTGCAACATCCTTTACTTTTTGTTTTAAAAGCTTACTTGAGAACTACAAAAAATCCTAGTTAAGAATATAAAACTCTTTAGCTGTGTGTTGGGTCTGTCTGGGATGGAGTCACCTTTCCCTGCAAAGTTACACAGGAACACTAAAATTCCTTCCTACCAAAATATTTTCCACCTTAAAGTAGAAAGCTCACAGAAAAAAAAAAAAAAAAAAAAAAAAATCACACATGAAGAGAGATTGCATGGCTGAAGCAGAAGATTTTGCCTGTTGGTCAGCTGTTAATAATATGTACAACATAGGAGGGAGAATCCGTTTCTAGGAAAAGGATGGTGTCGAGTGAGGTAGGTCAGCATGCTAGCATGCTTCTCAAACCCAAAGGGAAACAGTAGAATCAGCATTCATTATAATGAATGTTTCAACGGGCTAAAAAATGCCACATAGAACAAACGAGCCTGATAAAAAATAATCCCTGCAGAGATTCACTATCTACAGGTTTTTTTCCTGTCAATCTGCTCTACACCTTGAAAATGCCTGGGCATGTACTTGTTTTTAAGCATTTGTATATCCATGATATACATGGGTATACCCATGATATACTCGAGATATGGAAATTTCTGAAGACAACAAATGCACTTACACATTCATTGAAAGTGGAGTTATATTCCCTTATTACATTTGGTCCCTGGATATTGTTTTTCATTTAAGACTATTAGGAGACATTATGTTTTGGTTGGATTCTTAAAAAACGTTGAACTCTCCATTATTTCAGCATATAATGACAGACACCTATTCTTTCAAAAGGTTCCTAATTTCAACTATACCTGCAATTGATCTCTCTTTTAAGATCAAATAGTATCAGTCCTGATTTCCAGAATTTATCAGTCCTAATAGCAGCAACAATGATGTTGATAGTTTTAAAAATTACTTTATAAATAAAGGCTGAACAAGAATACCCCCCCAAACTCAGTGCACATTTTAATGCTCTGAGAGAACAAATTTAAATATTATTATTATTGTATGAGATCAAATATCTGCCTAAAACTGTGCAGTTTAGTCTGACATAAAGCTAACAAAAAATTCACCTCAGATATATATATATTTTTAATGGGAAAAATATGTATTTATTTAAAAGACCAGAATACTTTTATAATGCCACTGATTCCAAAAGTACTTTATAATGACAACTCTCAAGTTGGTTATATTTCCTAATTTCAAAGTAAGATATAAGATTAAGTGATTCAGTGGAAACAACTGGTTTTCTACCCAAAGCCACATAAACAGTATTCGGTTATAAAACTTTAACAGATCCATTTATGTACTAAATTATTTAAGCAAATGTAATGCTTCCAAATTGTATTGTTTTGCAAGGTTTCTCTTGGAACCTTTGCCATTTATCATACATGTACTTCTGTCTTTTTTCTACTCAGAAGCACAGCATGAAAAAACTTGATTTCACATTGAAACATCACTATGTGGAACAGTGTGATGAAATGAGACACAGGAGGAGAGTTTGTGTTATACTCTGGTAAACAGTTGGTCTACAGGAATGATAGCATTTTATGCTGTGACTGATATATCAGTTGTGAGTCCTAAAATATGACTGATCTGAAAGCAGAAGTTTTGCCTATGATAAAGTGCATGCATGTGAAAGATTACAGGTAACATGCCTAAGCCTGCTGGGAGGTCACAACCTAAATCTCGTCTAGGAGTTAATGTAAAAATGCAATAAATTCTGGTAAAATTATGTCTTGAGTACACTCAGAGATAATGCCATTCAGCTAAATAGAGCAATACTAACAACTAAGACCCTAAGCTTGTAGATAATAGCCTGATGTTATTTACATGCTTTATGTGAATGAGAAATGCCAATAAAAATATACATTAAAAGTAGGTGTCTAAATGTTTGCAGGTTCAGTACATGCAGCTCTGCAGAGAATAGAAGGAAAAACCTGCCCAGCTAACACATTAGACTGCAAGAGCTACATGCAATTAGTGTACTACAAACACTGGTCTGAAGTATTTTTAACAAGCTAATGACAGATATGTTTAATATTGTGTTAGCAACCTGCTAAATTAAATAGTAAAGTGTTATTTGAAAATATGAATTTACACATTTGATCCACTTAAGTATACTAATAATTTCCCATGATGTTGTTCATTTAACAAACTGCCTTCTATATGGTCCCAAGGACAACACCGTCCCAACTTGAAAATCCAGTGTAAGCCTGATGCAATTACATACAAAAATATATGTTTAGGTCCTTTACAGAATAGGGAATATTAAATGCATTGGTGCATACAGCAGTATAAAGATGACGAAAAAAAAAAAAAATCAAATCTTTAAACACCAATCATGCAATGAAGTTTACATACAAAGATTTTTGCATCCCTTAGGATCACTGTATGTGTGACAAACGAATGATATGTGTGGAGACGAATCTGGCATCATGGCATACGCTTAAATGTATAAACAATACACCAGCGCTTCAAGCCTAAAATAGTCCACGTTATAAAGTGATGTTGTTTTGAATATATAAGACTTGAACCTATTCAGAGTTACTATGTTTCCTAATCTCATTTAGAGAAAAATGTTTCTCATCATGGATAAGTTTTGAAAAGTTGAAACTTCCCTGTCTAAAATTCCTTTCTTCCACAATCAGCTATATATTTGCCCTCTGTGGCACTACTATAGTCAGTGGGAACTTTGTGATTCCACTGAACAGAAGATTAAGACCTAGATGTGATCACAAAATTCTCTCTCTCCCCTCAGTGGGAATTTTAAAAACATTTGAAATATGTCACTGCTTCTTTAATTATTTTTCACAAACCCAAAAGAGAAAAAAACTGTAATCACCTTTTTCAATTGAAAATGAAGCCTGCTTTAATTTCTAAAGTTTTATGAAAAATGCAGAAAAGTTTCTTAAGAACATAACTAGTTTTTTATGGAAAGATTAAGCGTCTTGTTTTTAATAACAATATTCTTTTGATTGTTAAAACACTACTGGAACAGCGCTGAAACGTGCATATTAGATACATAAGCCCTAACATAGTTATGCGTCACAGGACATGTCACAATCATTTGTCTGGCCACTTACAGCAGGAGACTCAAACATAAGAGTGTTAATTAAATGATTAGTTACAAATAAAAGTGAGAGGTGATGCAGGAGGAAGAATGTTAGCTAAATGCTGAGACATGGTAAGGAGAAACAAGTTCTCCAGAGGTAAATGTCTGTGGTTTTACGGACATACACTCACTGTTTCAGCCTGCATCCATCAGGCTCTGCTGACAGCAGCCTGCTTGAACTGGCAGTGAACAACTGCAGAAGCTGCCACCCTGAATCATGGGAATATCAGCCACTTCTATCTAACCAATACACTAGCTCACACCACCTTCTTGTCCATATACATTTAAGGCCGTTTGGGCCTTCATTCTGTCTGAGTTTGTGCCCTGCTTATCCAGACAGCTGAAACTGGCTAAGTTGCCTTCTGTTTTTTAAATCCCCAGACAAGTACACATGAGAGACGAGATCGCTTTGGATCCTGTTTAATGACTGATCCTTCTGTAAAATAGGCAGCTGGAGTGAGTCACCAGTGAAAGGAAACTCGTGCTAACAATACCAAAATGGTACTTAAAGCCACAGATGAGTGATCAACACTATTGCAGAGCAAAATACGTGGGAAATACAATATTATAAACAGCCATGAATTAATTTCTTGTCAGTCCATAACCCACATTGATTTATTTATTTTTTTAGATGACAGAAATAACATAAACCACCATTTAGATGCCCCTGCACTAATGGAAGTAAAGGAAAGCAGCAATGAGCGATGTGGGGACTTGGAGAGATCCTGTAATATGTGACTCTTTGCCACCAAAGAAAAACTGAACCTTCTCAGACCAACATGAAAAAAGATGACCTTTCCAAAATATCACATCCTGAGTGATGAAGGGTTTTCTGATATCCTTGTGCACTGGAGGAAGAGGAATACAGAGAGCTGCTCACTAGCTGCCAGGGCTATACACCATGAAAAGTCACAAGAGCCACAGCTCTGCTTTGGGAGATAGAAACACTAATCAAATGCGTACTTCATCTGCCAAAAGAGCAAGAAGGATCAATGCTCTTTGCATTCGTGATCACTGTTTATATAGCTGAAGTCTGTCAGAGGACAAAAAGCCAAGGAAATGTAGCAATAAGAATTAGCTTCCCTCGTAGACAGAAGTGGGAACCATATTAAATTTGCTCACACTCTCTCATTGTAGCACCATGGACGCTCTGTATTTTAGAAAAGGCTTTGGTTGTTTTCACAGCGGGACTGAGGTAACTAGAAGGGCTTGCCTTCAGCTTCAGTGTTAATGCACACATTTGTCAGTTAATTCTTTGCTTAAATGAGGAGAAAGTATCTTACTTTTATTCTACAGAGGAAATTTGCATACACAAAACTAAACAGAATTGTACAAAATGTTTATTATCCATCTCTTAAAAGCTGGTATTTTCATTCAATGAGACAAAATCCATCCGCATTTAAACTCACTTATATTTATGAAATTAAAAGTACTGTCTTTAACTGTCAGGCTACAATTCATTCTCACTTATTAGCATCTTAATAATCAACTGCTCAGCACAGCAAATCAAAGTGATGCAAGCAAAATTCTGTTTCTTCATACTCTGCATGAAGTATTCTCAAAGTACAACCTTCCTGCAAATGTTTGTTCCTTGCCAAGTCTTGCACCACAGTACACTTTAATTAGGTCATACAAAGCTGACATCCTGCATACTTCCCAGGTGTACAAATTTTCAAATAAAGATTAGGGGCCCAATGCTGTTCCTAACACATATATAACATTTGATGCTAATGAAAAAAATTGAATCAAAGAATTTCCTTTCATTAAAAACTAATATAGTGTTCAAATAAGAACACATAGTTTTCAGAGTAAAAACAAACACAGTTTATAGCCATTAGGTAAGATATGAGTGACTTAACGCCTGATATAACACAGAAATATTTAATGCTCAGATGTAGAAATATCTTCGTTACTGGTTGAAAGAAAATAGAAAATCTTGTAACTCTGGAAATATATTTAAAGGAAAAAAAAAAAAAAAAAAAGAGAGAGAGAGAGAGATATACAGACATACCTGGAATAAAGACACATACCTGTGTAATTCAGTAACAAGTTGTACTTTTCATGTCCCACTCCATCTGCACTTCCTCCAGAGCTATTTAGTGCAGCCCTCAATGCCTGTTGAAAATAAATAAATAAATAAATAAATAAATAAATAAATAAATAAATAAATAAAATCTATTACTTATAAACATAGAAATCTATCTCCCCAAGTCCAGCACTGTCCTCTGTGGTAGAAGCTGGTTACAAGTACATAGAAATTCTGCAAAGGGACACACTGTAGCCTATGCTTTGCACAGTCTCTTTACACCAGTTTAACTCAGCACCAAGCACAGCAAAGTCCCGGAGCACAGCTAGGGGTCTTCACAGCGATGTTAATACAAAGAAGTGACAGTAGCAATGC
>NC_048901.1:721961-751961 GCF_011077185.1 Oxyura jamaicensis | reverse complement strand
TTGTTCTCATTTGTAGAAGGGCTAAAGGCTTTACGTATCCTAATAATACCTTAGCAGAAACAAATGCTTTATTTTAAAATTAGGATTTTCTTTATAAAAGAAAATGAAACTGATTGTCCACCTTTGCCAGTAAAAACAACAACAACAAAGTAATACCTCTACACAATGTGGATTACCTGTATTGATATTTACAGTAATGAAGCAGGTAGCATGGCTCACCCACCAGACTGGGAAATAGACAAAATATCTAAATGCTGATGTCAGTAGAATCCCCTTCTTAAAAATTGTAAATTTATTTCTATTATGTATTACAAAAGGCACCCTTCCTCATTAATTTTACTGAAGCCTCCAGATGGGAAACAAAATATTAATTTTGTTCAGCCTTAGGCATTGTTGACTGTTAAGGTACTCACTAAATCATTGATCTTATACACATTAATATTAGATTTCTGCTATAAAAATTTAAGACCCGTGGGTATAAGGTTCAGTTTTTCGTAAGTATAATTAATTGTTTTCAGAAATGATTAATTTGTCAAAATGGCAGACATATATATTGGGCAGGCAACACTCCTGAGCAAGCTAACCTACCTTAAAGTCATGGTAATACTCATGGAATTATGCAAATTAATTGAGTCTTTCAATGTTGCATAAAATGCTACTACTAGTACAATGCATGGAACATTAGGCTGTTCATCCAACAAAAAAGTTGCATTTTAAAGGCAGGCATCTTTACAAGAGAGTCCTTATGGCAGAAGGTCCTTGGAAGTACAATCTATTTTTCTGCAAAGTGATAGACTTTCAACCATTACACAGAAGTTGTATTTTTTATTACAATTTTTAAAACAACCCTCAGGAGAAGAAAAAAAAAAAAAAAAAAAAAAAAAGTAAAATTCTGCTTGCCCAGAGACAAAGGAACCTATGAGGTTTGAACTTTATACTGATGATAGGGGGAAATGGTATATATCCTAGTAATAAGAGTTTTGCCAGTAAAACCTCATTTACAAGCTTGGAAACTCGTGATACACTACATTAAAATCTAAAAAGATTAACTTAATTATGCAAATTAAATTTACTGTTTATCTTATCTGTTAAACAGTAAAAGTCATTGACAACATTGAAATAGCCAAATTATTCTCAATGCATTTATTTCCCTCAGAACTGAACTACACATATATTTGAAAATCTTATGTAATTAACTATTAACCAGAAAGTCCATTCAAACATGTATTTATTTTCCTCAGTAGCCAAAAAAAAATATTTTTACACCTATTAGTAGCGTCTGGTGAACAATGAATTTAATACATCAACACAGCAAATAAAAATATTTCTTTCAAATGTAATCACATTTAATATCCATAGCTAATTATATCTGTGATTAAACAGTCCATCAAAATGTTTCCTAACAAATCACATTTAATTTCCTGGAGATTGACCTCACTAACTCTACTTCACTCCTAAAAACAGCAATTTGGAAAAAAACAAAAAAAATCAAAAGTTATTTTGGGAACCAAAGGAAAGCTTCTCTCATGGCTGAAAAATCTCTCTCCTAATTCCAGTGGAGCCCCACAGAGCTGATTGTGATCTTCTCCCAATTGATTCAAATGCCACCAACTGATTTTAACATTTGTTCTTATTTTACACCGTTGTAAATACAGAATCACAATGTACACCAAAGCACAGGTAGGATGTGAATGCAACATCCATTCTGGCATGCTGTAGAATAATGCAGGGCCATTAGACAAATGAACTAGTGAATCAATTTGTATGGTTTGAGGCAACAACTTCTGGCCTTGGCCTAATAGACAAGTATTAATTTCAATCTCTCCAGTGTCAACTGTCTTGCTATTAACATATATATCAAATACACAGTTATTATGACAAACCTAATAGCCTTTTTTGTCACTTAATCACACTTTTATTTTATTTATTTTTAACTTCAAACTGTACTGGAAAATTTATAACTTCAAATGCAGACTCTATTTTCTGCTTTTTACTGATATCCTGTAAATCATATATCAATACCTGATGTTCAAGATTTTAAGCAACCTTATCCTGATTAATTTCATATTTGACACATTCACTTAAGAACTGATAGTCAGAAATATTATATCCTGAGCAATAAATTATGTCCTGTTCTATGAATTCAGATAGTGGGTTTTCTTCTTTTTTATACAGAAAGTGTGATAAAATATCTTTATAGATAGTCTCAAAGAATTTTTAAAAATGTAGAAATTCAGCTCAAGCCCACCATATATGTAGATATGATGTCAAGCTATAATACTGGGGAACTTTGTGCTTAGAGAGCTCTCATGTTGTACTTATGGTGTCTCACAGCATTTGCTGTGCATGGAGATAAAATCTGGAGATGAATAGCTCGAGTATTTCAGCTCCAGTTATGTGGAAGTTCAGGAGACCCTGATGCCAGAGGAGCTGCATGGTCCCGGGAGAAATAAAATAGAGAAGGGTTGAAATTGCAGCTCTGGATGGAGAGTACATGCAATAGGAATAAAGGAATAAAGAACAGGAATAACAGGGACATCCCTGGCATAAAGTAAGGAGCCAGTAGTCAGTGTTGGTACCTAAGTGAAACCATTTAGTCACCTCCCCATTTAGACTATGTTTGGGTGTTAAAGTTTAACAGCACATGCCAGCAAACAAAGAGGGTAGAACAAGGCAGCAGCCAGCTAACCCCATATCTATAGCAGAGGAACTCCTATTTATTTCAAAAATGAAAAATGCACTCTGACAGAAGGTACATTTCGTACCCAGAATTGGTGCCTGCTTAGCCAGTAATGGTCAATGCCCAACCCTGCAAAAGTAATGGGAACCTTGTACCCCATGATAGAGCAAAAGGAACAAATTAATCCCTCTATCCATTAACCTTCAGCAATGCTGTGTTGATCTGCTCAGGAATGTGTGTGCATTTAGCTGCATTTCCCACAACGATGGTGCAGACAGAGAGCATTTTTGGCATTTTCATGAAAGCCCAACATCTTTAGGCTTGTGCAGCTTGTAATCTTTAGTGCATTCCCAAAGGCTGGCCACAAACAATACCGCAGTCCCACCAATAAATATATAAATAAAAATCATTTCACTGAAGACATTGATTTGCATGGGAATTAGCAGTGCCATGCCCTAACCATCATTCTGAAAATGAACTGTACTCACTTCACTTGAGTGGAAGATAAGGTCATTTGCTTCATTTGAGATGTCCCTAGGAAGAAGTGACCTAATAGCTAAAGCACCGTGGTCCACATGGATCTGCTGTACCCTCCAGTGCCCAGTTAGTTGTGTAGATAACTTGTGAAATAGTTATTTTCTAGACAAATATGGCACAATACTCTGAGTAGTTTTCCATGTTGTTATTACAGTACATTTGCTAGGAACTTCTGTCAGCTGTGACACTTTGATCAGATACAGAATATCCACAGTCAGATATTAATCCTGCCCTGTTTCCATGCAACAGAAGGTCCTGAGGCCACAGAGCAGTCTTGTTTCACCACACAAGGGTAGAGATGGGATTTGATCAGGGTCACACATGGAGGGCAGACCTATGCATACTTTGAAATGTTTCTCTGCCTCCTGCACAGCAACAAATAAGACTCATTATGAGGGAAGGGCAAGAAGATTGTCATTATACAGGTATCTACTCATCCCATTGTAGGTTAAGTCTACTTCTTTCTACCTGAGAAGAAAGATTTTGTTTTCCTTCCCATGTCTTTCTAACTGTCACTTAACCTGGTTAATTGGACTGGGTTCTAGACCTGCATCTTATTAGTATAAGCTCGCTCTCATTTACTTGAAGGGAAGAAGGAACTGGGACCCTAGAGACCGTGTGTTTCTAATAAATTGTATACTATTATTTCCTTAGTAGACCACAGTGTCTTAGAAGAGGTCCCATATCTGTACGTGAATTAAATATTTAGATACTCTGTTTGAAATCTATTTTTTCAGTGACCCATCATGTAACTGTTGGGTGCATTTTGGCAGGCTACCATGTTGCACATGTGCAGTAAATATGGCTAGTAACAAATCATTGCAATGTCCCAAAAAGCATATGTTAAACTTGCCACATATTCAGCATTCAAAATACAATATTTTGCTCATTTTAAATTTCTTTTTTGGTCTGAATACAAAAAGCAATCAGATCTCATTGAGGAGTTAATCACTTGTGAATGCAGAGCAATGAAATTATCTAACACAATGGGTCTTTTTTCAACCCTTAAAATCACTGGTGAGCTTTTACACATTTATTCACTGTTGAAAGTGATTTTGTAATTATTTTGAAAGAGTCATTTTGGAAGGTATGAGTATTTCTGTCGAAATCATTTCACATATGAGAAAGCACTCAATGTAAAGATGATGTAATAGGACTCACTGTGTTCTTCATATTCAATTTCTGAGAAGACACTACCAACTACTTAGTTGCTATTAACTTACAGGTTATATGCTATGTTTCATAACAGACATTTTTCACAGCCAGATCTATGAGGTGAGATATTATGGAAGACAAAATATACTCTATATTCAGATGCTTTTGCACCAGAGACCCACTGTGACCAAAGTTCGTCATCTCTTGTCTAAAATTAATTTAGAGCACAAATCACAAGTTTACATCCCAGTAACTGCTTATGCCTATCAACCATTCTAGTTTATATCTATGATTCATTTTACAGGCTCTAAGAAATACAGACATACATACTTCATGCACATATTTTCCTTACAGTCAGAAAGGGGGATGGGCACTTGTAAAATCAGCTTTTATAAAAAGATATCCATAAACATGCATTCCAGAGATTAAGTTTTCTTGTTACTGTGGAGCTATAAATCATTGCTGCTTCCTAAGTGATAAGAGTGCAAAATATTTATTTCATATTAGGATACTTCTGTGTACTAACATACATTGCAGGGTGACTGCAACCTGGAAGTCATAGAATTCATAGAGTTTATAGGGCATCCTAATATTAATATGATTTATCAGTATTTGAAGACTTCAGCATTCCATCTTTAATCTTTGCAGTTTTTGAATGATCAGCATGGGCAAGCACCAGAAAATAAAGACAATGCAGGATTAGTGGTATGCTGCAGAAAGAGAACCTTTCTGGCACCACATGCTGAGATGATGCTAACATTATGGTAAAAAAGCAGTCTCTTTGATTGCTCTAACACCACTATATTTCTGAAATGGCTGCTTTTGTTACCATCAAAATTAGAAGAGGCAACTTAAGACTTTGTTTGTTCTGTAAGCCACAAAAAGGACTTCTCAACATCACAAATACTGCAGGTTTATTATTATTATTCCAAGAGTTTTGCTTTCTATTGTGAACCTTACATGATTTGACTGCTTTCTCTTAGTTCAAGTTTGGACTTACTTGATGCACAAGTACAAGTATTTTTATACTACCAATCTAAAACAGCCAAAAAGAGTATCATGCCTGTCAGCACTTCATACTTTTTATGTAATTTTGAAAGCTTGTTGGTTTTTTTGTTTTGTTTTTGGTGTATTGACAACTAATCAAAATGACTACCTTGTTTTAAATAGTTTTGATATGAGATACAAATGAATTAATGAAATCTGATGTTAAAACTATTTCTCTTAAACATATCTACACCATGGATCACTGCTTAATAATACCTCAGTACTCAAAAAACACTTCTTGTTTGACCTTTACATTTTCTTACATATTAAGTAAACAATAAAATAAATCATTGAGTAAATTAAATTGATTTTGTGGGATAAAAAAAACTCCCAAGAAGTGAATAACTAAATAAAACCAGGCCTTACAATACTACGTTGCATGCAACTACATAGAAAGCGGGACCAAATGATCAGAAGATGAATGGAGACAAGGTAGACATTGTCCTCATCCATTTAAAACAGTAATGTGACCCAAAAATAGAAACTAAATATCCAGAAACAGCCATTCTACTACATGTATAAAATTGTCTTCATTTGACACAAAAATCTTTTATTTGCTGGAAATCAGGGTGTTAATTTATTCCTAGTTATTTGCTAGGACATGAAGATTTTGAAAACAAAGAATTCATTTCACAAGGCTTGTGATGTCTTTTGTTTGGCCAAAATTTGAGCTTGCCATCTCCAGACTCAGATGCTAAAACTAAACGTATCTTTTCTTTCTTTGCACAGTCATCAACAATATTTAAACATTTAAAATTAACAAGATATTACTTGGTTACACATTCTTGAACTTCTCTGAACTTGTTAAGGAAAGAAAGGGTTTGTGATATTTTCCCCTCACCATCAATAACAGCGTCACCATGGCTATTTTAAAAAGTTGCTGCACTGCAGTTCCTGTGGCACTTGGGACTGCAATTTCCATTACAATGCATTAACTCTGCCTCAGGTCCTGGAAACCGTGGGTATTATTTTTTTAAATGTTAATTTTTTTTTATTATTTTTACTTTTTATGTAGAAATCTGACAGCGCTTAATTTTTAATCATTCAGGAGCTTAATCCAGGATTTCTTTCAAAGCTTAAAATTCCCTGTAAAGCCAAATTCCTTGATGTGCAAGAAATACAGAATCAAACCCTAGGTAGCTGGATCCAAGCTTTGTTTTATCAGCCAAGAAACAAAGTTCTCCTGATTTAAAGTACTGCACATAACATTGCTAAGATAAGGATTTAGTTTCCTAAGCCCAGCCCTGATCCTTTAATGAGCTGTGGGTAGGCTCACCCACATGCACACTGCAGAAGAGAAAGAAGAAGAGAAAACCATCTTTTATATTGTCCTTTCATTATATTTTAAGATCCCGTAAAAGCATTTACTCTGTGCGCTCTGAGTAGGATGTTACAAGAAGCAGAATCCTTTCATTTGACTGATATTATTAATTTAACAGAAAGGATAACTGAAGAACAAAGGTTGTGAGATTCTAAAATTTGTTTTTATTTTCTAATAGAGTTATCAACATCATATTAACTCCAAAATAGTTCATCATCAAATGACAGCCTTGAAAAGGGACAACTTTATTCTACTGATAGTCACTACTGCAATATTAATAGAATTCTCTAAACAATGGGATATTCTGGAATTACCTGGCATTCTCTACCCTACTTCCAAAATTCATATAGCCTGCCTCACTAGGAGTTCTTTTTAAGACAACACTTTCATTCAAATTAATTCACTTTCCATATATATATTTCAAGAAAATATCGATAGAAAAATTTAATCAATGGAACTTCACAATCGTATGCTAGAAGTGCCTAGTTTATCTTTGAAATTCAAGAAGAATTCCATTGTTTTACTACTTCCAATACAGTATTTTAGGAAAGCTAAAACACTTAGACATTTAGTTATTTTTTACATGCCCTTTTTATAATGACAATGAAAAGCATCATAAGTATCAACGATACACCTACAAAAATAAAATATATCACACTGAGGTTTTTCCTGTAAACAATTTGTGTGAAAGTTTCTGCATTTAACACTTGCACAACTATTCTGTATTCATCATACTGGTAAATACACATAAAATACAAAAATGCTAGAGATATAAGATTTGTTTTAAAAATGATACCTGTTTTCTGCAAATTATAAAAGTGTAAAAAATGCTAAGTATTAATTTTATATTTGCAAAGTCTTCTGAAATTTAATATTTTAACAGTCCAACACTCTACATTTTTTCCTCTAAAAGAAAATAATGTTTATTATAGAAAATAAGATTCATTTAGTAGCATTCCACATAGCAGATACCACAAATTATTTACAAGCAGATCATTTTATGGATCTCCCATTGTTCTGGCAGTACAATGCGATGATCTTCACTACTTCATTTCATTAATTCATCACTTTATGGAAACCCATTTGGCTACAAACAAAGCATCTACTCACTGTGGTGTGTTTAATTCTGACAACTTTCATAATCTACTATGTAGAAACATTGGAAAGAAAATATCCTTCACCTTTAAAGAGGCTCATAAAGGCACAGAATTGAAATGTATGCTTGCTTTCAGTTCATAGAGGAGCAACTCACTGGGACAACACATTTGCACATGCCCAGTAGCCAAAGTTATTCCTAGGGAGCCCAGGGCTCTCCCATTTATACACCAGCATGGGAGCCCTGCTGGCACTGGCACCAGCCAGAGGACACCAAGAGAAAACACCAGGGTGTGGTAACTGTGCTATGGAAGATCCCTCACAGGTCAGCAAGAACCACCTATGAAATTTCAAATGTCATGTCTAGGGGAATACTAGGAGGTTAAAGGCCAGAGTGATGGGTTTGGTCTCCAAATGGCTAAATAAAATTGTTTGTAGGTGGGATGGGTCCTGAAACCATCCCCTTGCCTGCCCCTGTGCCAGCTCAGGGCACCATGCTTCAGGGAATCCTGCTGCCTAATGCAGGAGGAAAGCACGGAAGAGACATGCAGTCAGTACTACTGGTTTGCTTCAGGTACACCTTTAATTTACAGACAGCCATTTTTGTCTTAGTGTTTACCTTAGTCTGTCTGCACCATCAGTCATTAACAGGAAAACCTAATGGCCTCTGTAGGACTCATTGTTTTTGCTTACAGCCACTATGCTTCACTGCCCTGTTTTCAAGACACTTCATTACCCCTGCTAGTCCCAAGATGAGTGATTTTGGGGTACATACCATTAGCTTGACCACTGCCCAAATCCAGTAGCACAGAGCTCTAAGTGGATAAAAAGATGAATTTATAGTGCCAGGTTGTGAAAGAAGGTGGTCCTCAAACACTTCTCTCAGTCTCATTGCACTGGGAATGCATGGCTTCTTAGCACTGTTTAATAAAGCTCATCTGTTCCTTTAAAGAGACCAGAACAAGACCTGTTCCAGGAGACTCAAGCAGGAGTTCTCACGTGTTTTATAAATGAAGAACAATATGCTGTGAACAGGTCACACTATGTCCCATTTAGTAGACAAAGTCCCAAGAGCCACGTGAAAAAGCACATCAACACTTCAGTTGGAAACAAAGCCATGCTAGCACAAATTGTAGACATGTACTCTCATCCTAACACATGCAGAAGTGACATACAAAGACTGAGCTAACAAACAAACAGCAGAGCCATAGGTAGCTGGATCCTGATCTGCTCACATGGATTTTTCCCTGACTGACGCTGGAAAATTGCACACTAGGTAGAAGGACAGGACCATGCCCAGCACTTTGAGCACCTGCACTGCAGTTTTTGGGCACATGCCTACAGCTCCCAGCAGGGTGCTGGACTACAGCAGGAGCAGGGGAGACCTGACACTCTCAGCTCCCTTCAACCCTGTAATAAATGCTTGGTGAAAAGGGGTGGCCTGATCTGTGCTTCCTACTTCCATCACAGCAGAAAGTGTGCCAGGCTAGATACTCACATCTGCTACATCAAAAGATAAGGCACAACACAGCCTGTCTTCTGTTTTGTTTTTACAGGTAAAAATGTAGGGTTTAGCTCTAACACAATGTGGCAAAAGTTCAGTATTCAGTACGAGCATCTGCACAGCACTGGGTACACTTTGCACCTCGAATGAATAACAACTTGGCTTCATTAATCACAAGTCATGCAGTTGCTGGGACAGACAACACGCAGCTCTCTATAAATGCATATGGTATGAACCGCTGCTTGTCTGTAACTGAGTTAGTGCAATATTGCACTGCTTTGGTGATCCAAATGGTTTCTCCAGCACTCTGGAGCCTTTGTGAAGGGACTGTCTCTCCTCCAACTTCAGAGGAGCCGCTGCCGCCACAGCAGCAGCCAGCTGGCTGGCCAGGCAGCTGGACACCTGCCAGGGGTGGCTCACAGCCAGCACTTCAGCCCCTGGAAGCTTTGCAACAGGAAGGAGCTGACAGACCATCAGGGATAATGGTTTTTGTCTATTAGGTAACTGAAGCATAATTTGATGAAAGTTATCCAAAAAATAAAATGTAAATAAAAAGACAATCTTTGTTAAAGTTCACTAGAACAAAGCCACATGATAACTGCCTCTACAGGTTGCAAGAGAGAACAATAATACTCTACAATATGTGGTATATTGGTGACTAGTACATCACATACCAGCTTTGGTCAGGGGCCACTAAGTACAACCTGCCATTCCATTTGCACAATTGACGTGCTTTGCAATTCAACTAGATCCTACATCAGGTTTTACAAAATGTTCAAAATGTCCATACCATTTCTACTCCTAACAGTACATCATTAAATTATGCAATAGGTCTTCCTTCCTTCCTTTTATCTTCAAGAGTTTTCTAATCCAGGGACTGGATTGTAACCAGCACGAAACATAAGAACATGTTTTCACAGAAGTGTCTGAAGGAATAAGACAGCCAATGGATTTGGTAACAAACAAACAAACAAACAAACAAACAAACAAACAAACAAACAAAAAAAAAAAAAAAAAAACGAAGGAACAACCACCTGGTGATAGAAAGAACACACTTGACTTTCAGAGTCTTTCAAAGATCTTAAGACCAGAAAGGTCCATTATGGTCTTTAACATGACTTTCTAAATAGCCTTGACATAAGTTTTCACTCAGTAATCACTGCACAAAAGCTGCAGCACTCAGTGTACCAAAACCTGTCTTTTAGAAAGTCTCCCAGACTTGATGTACAAACGTCAAGCACTGGATTATCCCCGTTACTCTGCATATGTTGTTCCAGTGGCTGAGTAGTTTCACTGTCAAACATGCACCTGATTTCTAATCTTAAACTGTCCAGTTTCAGTGTCCAACCACTCCATCCCACAGAGCACACTTTACTTGTATTCTCTACCTGCTATTCAGTTTAAGCATTGGTTGTAAACCCCTTATGGTTCTTTATGATGTGTCTAGCATACTGGGATCGACATGCTACTACTACTACCACCACCATCTACCACCACATTAATCTTCTTAACCAGAATATCCCTTAGGAGACCACATTCAGGTATTTAATGACTACAACCTTTAAACCTTTTCAAAGTCATGGTTTTCAATGAAATTTTCCTTACAGTAAGTGTGACTTGTGTTTGCAGATATCACAACTGGAGAAAAAAAAAAAAAAAAAAAAAAAAAAAAAAAAAAAAAAAATATATAACAAAATAACTTGTAAGATCGTTGCTGAGATCAAATAGCAGATCTCTCCTCAAATAGTACAGGGATTAGGGCATCCTCTACTGTTCCACATGTAGATCTGGCTTATTGCTGTGTCTCATCTTGATCCAGACTCGTATTTTCATGAGCTTAAATGTGAATATGCATATGCCTAACAAGTAATGTGAAATTAACCTTTTCATTGGTTTAAGCAGCAAAGGGAAATTCCAATTCTTTTCCTATAAAAGCCTCTCCCATTCCCATTCATAAATTGAACATGCATGCACATCATTCTGTCCCCTAAAATGTCACATAGAAGGGTAGTAAGAGATTATTTCAGTGTTTCAATGGCCAGACCTTGACATTGTTTTAGTTTTCCCTGTGCTTCCTACTCTTGAGGGAATTTTCACAGAGGGATTGCGAAGGTTAGATCTGAGAAGAGAAAAATCCTTAACCCTGCACCTATATCCATCTCTTCTAGATGGTTTTGGTGGTTTATCCTTATTTTTAAGGAACCCTGCTGGGTAGGCAAGCTAGAGAGGAAAGTACAGATGAAGTCCAAATATCATCCTGATTACCAGCATATAAACATTAGCTGCGAATAGAGTGGAGACTCCAGAGACTGTAGATTTGAACCCTGTGTCAGATGTCCTCTAGATTTTGGTGGTGTTCCTTCTGACAGTGGAGAGAAGGGCTTTTGTGGCAGCACTTTCTATGCTTGCTTATGAGCTGAAAAAAGCCCAGAAGTGCTGTGGATGGTTTTTGTCATTTAGAAACACCCTACTGCTGCTATCTAAAAGAAGCAAAAATGCATATAATGAAACAACTAGAAAAAATAAAAAAAAAAAAGCTACAAAAAATAGCGTACTGAAAAATCCATAGGTATTACTATGGTTACTAATCCATGGCTAGCTAATGTTTCCTGCTTTTTCTTACTTTGTGAGTTTGTCTGTTGTGCTTTATTCACAAGAAGAGTTCAATAACAAATTATCCTTAATTTACTGCTACTAATGATGAAGGCAATTTTTGGTCCCATAGCTGCTGCCTTAATACAAGCAAACACTCAGTGAAGCAGACAGAAGCTTTGCCTAAGTAAGGCAGGCAGGATTAGGCCAACCTTATTATACAGTTATTTATTACACAATGATAATTAACACAAGGTAGAAAAGCTCATTTTTTTGGTGACAGCAATCTTGGTTGAAATATACCGTTAAAAGTGCTGAATATAAATAGTAGGAAAAAATGCTTATGCAACAATAAAAAAAAAAAAAATGTATGATTGTGTATTCTATCACATAGCTTAAAAACTGCAGGTTAAGCAAATTACCACTGGCACCACGTATTCATAATTCTGCCGATCAACTAAATGAATGATCGGGTAAGAACCTTTCAATTCCAGCTGCATTTCTTTCTAAATACCTTACTATTTAGCAGCCTAAAGGGAGCCAACACATCAGTAGTGCCTTCTATGCACTGTCGAGTCCCAGCTTGAGCACACCAAACTCTGAGGCCTTTTGAAATCTTTAAAGATAATCATACATAAGACAGTTCCTATATTGCAGGTCTGGCTAGCTATACTGCAGCACAAAACAATATTTCAAGCTTTCTGATATACATGTGTCACCTCTATATGACAAATAGCTTGTATTAATTAGGCACTAGACTTGGTGAGATTGCTGTTATTAACTGAGAGAAGATGGGTTGAATTTAATTGTGTGTGACATCAAAGTCAAGTGACTGATATTTCAAGCATCATTTAAAATGTTTGATATTGGAGTCATTGTATTCACATAAAGACTGTCTAAAAATATAAAGGAGAATGATGAGAGAGGAACTGGAATAGATTCATACAATCCATCTTATGAAGTGAATTTTGTGTAATTTTGTATGTGTTTTTGACCCAGTGTTGGCAATATTTATTTATTTAGTTGGATAAAATTATTACTTTGAAGAACAATTTATTTTTCTCAGTATTAATTTTGGAGACAGCTGGAAAGGTTTGTATTGGTTCCAGCATCAACATTCTCAGAAATGTGGACATCAGGGTGAGCGAGAGGGAGGGCAGACATAAAAGATAAGCCTGCACTGGGATTTGCTTTATAGCCATTAATGAACACTGTTCGGAAAATGTTTACCTAAGAATAGCAGACTGAACATTATTTAGGCAAACTTCTGTTACAACCTGAAAATAGAAAGAGGAGAAGAAAAGGAAGTTATATTTAAAACTGCATGTGAAATAATATACGTAGGAAATTAAAGCTCATTATTGTATTGTGCAATGTACAATTAGTAACACATTTATCAGTATGTGAGGAATGCTGTTTTAGGGTCAAATGGTCCTCTCATTAAATATGCTGGACAAAATCTTCAGTTTGCTGGGGCAAAATCATATCTGTGATGTAGCATGATAATGTATATGGTCTTTTGCTAAAAAGTGGATCAAAAAACAATTGCCCCAGAGGATACTTGTGTATAATGATTCTGCATTGTACCATTTCCTTTCAGTTCTTTTAAAAAATAAATAAAATAAGCCACCTGCTTATTCCACTCTTGCCATAAAGTGTACAAAACAATACAACTGAAATCAGCTTAATTAAACTGTAATGCATTTCAAGCAAATGGTATCCCCTAGATATTCCCTAAGTAGAGAAATCTGAAGTGTACGACGGCCAAAAGTCAATATTAACATTTTCACAAACCCAGAAATGTTATTTTCCAGTTAGGGCAAACTCCCCAGTGCCCCACCGGTGCCCTAGACCCACACACCACACAGTGAGGAGAGGGGTCAGGCACTCCAGGAGCCAGCAAGGCAGCCAGAACGGAGCTCCAGCCTTCCTTCGCATGCAGTGCAGGCATGATATTTTAGCCACATAGAACGGCTTGGGTTGAAAGGGACCTTAAAGATCATCTAGTTCCAACCCCCAGTGTTGGTGTGTGTATTTATTCTAATGTATGTATATATAAATTATATTTATATTTTCATGTAATATGTTTTATATTTTGTATATATTTTGTAATATATTTTTATATATTTCTTTATATATTATATTTTCAGGCACACTCTATGTATAATTTGATTTTATATATGCATATACTTATAGAATTAGTGCTCCCTTAGTCACAAGCTGGGCCAAGACTAAATGTGTATAAGAAGGATACGATCTCATCTGTACTGGGATTCTGTTCTCAGAAGAAGTTTGTCATCCAAGGGGCAGCAAATTATAGACTGACCTGGGAAACTGCCCACATCCTTGGCTGTAACAACTGATTTTGGTGGGGGAACTGATTGTACTGGGTCTGGCTGGGATGTTAACTTTCCCTGCAGCAGCCCATACAGTGTTGCTCTCTGCACTTGTAGCTAGAACAGCAGTGGTATCACACTGGTGTTGTGTCTGCTGCTGAGAAGTGCTGGCACAGCATCAGGACTCTCTCTAACCCTCCTAGGGAGTGGGCAAAAAAGTGAGAAAGAAACATCATCAGGGCAGCTGACCTAAACCAACCCAAGGAATATTCCATACCATATGATGTCACACTCAGCAATAAAAGGGGGAAAAAGGAAGAAGAGGGGAGGGGTGGGCTCTGGTTGCAAAAATGTCTGTCCTCCTCCCAAACACCAGCTACGTGCGTTGAGGCTCTGCTTCAAGGACGTGGTCAAGCATCGCTCATTTGTGAGAAGTAGAGAGTAATTTCTTTCCTCTGCACTTCCACATAGCCTTTACTTGTTTTGTTTAGTTATTTCCTTTCCCCCTCCCTCTTCCCCTTTCCCTTTTTTCCCTTTAGTTGAATAGTTTAATTCATAATAATATTTCCTTAATGTTTTTTTTTTCTCTTTAATTAAATTATCCTTATCTCAACCTGTGAGTTGTTCTTTCCTTTACTTCTTCCCCTCCTCATCTGAGGAGGGGGAGTGAGAGAGCGGTTGTGGTGTTCAGCTGTCTAGCACGGTAAAACCACCACACTGATATACACCAAGCCAGTTCACATATAAATATTGTACCAGTTGTATAGGTAGAAATACTGTCAGCTGATGGATAAACTCCAGTCTCTGTGAGGTATTGAGTAACTTCTCCCCCATTTTTTTCCTGTTCTTCCCAACAGAGGGCCAAAATCCTCTCTGAAATTATACAAATTCTGTTGTCTTCAGTAGTGTTACAAAGGTGCACCTTTCCCTTACTTCCCTACAGGAGCCTCAGACTTTGACTAAGCTTCTGTTAAGAAAAAAAAAAATATAGCTTTACAATTAAATATTTTTTTTCTAAAATAACTTAGAGTCACTTGGGATTCTATTTTTGGCAGTTGTAATATCAGCTGAAGTATAATCAATACAGTAATTTATATAACCAGACAGATTTTTTCTAGATATGAACTGTTTACAGGAAGGGCTCTAGATTTATTTGTTATTAGGAGCTATTTAGAGAACCATTACAGTCCCTCACTGGTCTGTCCTTCAGCTGACAGAAGATCACTGCTAACACTTAATATTTCAAAGATGTTCATACAGCATATTCCTACTTGGTAAAACTTGAAGAGCTCTCTGAATAACGTTATTGTACCGTATTTGTAATTAAAAATGTACTCTTTTCAAATTCATTTAAAATTCACTGTTTCCACAACCATTCCTGCCAGAAAGCTAAGCTGCCTGAAAGAATGTTCAAGGGAAGCAAATACTAAAGATTGCGAACATAATCAAAGGCAGTTTGTCTAAAAGTGCAAACAGATATTTGCAGGATTTGTTTCCTATATCCAGCTTGCATTGAAAGCTCTACAGTTTGATATTAAATAAAAAATAAGAATTCTAACATTTGCAGTAGAAAATACTTTAACACTAAGCTCATACTTAAATTCTCCCATCACTGAAATCAAACATTCTTTAAAAAAAAAAAAAAAAAAGAAATACTTTCTGGCATGTTGGTTATTTGATAAAACTGAGAGGAGCAAAAATTATCAAAGGAAGAATATTATAAGCCTATGCCCTAACAAGCTTAAATGCAGCTAAGACATGTTATTTGGTTCTATAATTCTATAATTAAGGCCCCTTATAATATCTGGGGAAAAAAAAAGAAGCAGATATCAGTCTCATAATATTCTTCAGCTGTCTTCAGAAAAACACTGAAAACCTTAAGGCAAGGTTTTCCAAAGGGTAGTGCTACTTCTACGAAGTACAAAAGCTGTTTATGTATCAAATTTGCCTGTGACATAAAAGTTTCCTTTGTAGAACATAAGCCAAATTTCTTTGCTCTTTAAACTTTGCTAGTATGTTGTTGGCTGGAATGTGACCTTTGTGAAGCTGTTTCTCAAACATCTTTCCAGTAGCTGGAATACCAGTAGCTGCTTTTTGGAAGGCTTCCAGTCAGCCTGTCTACCTGTCTATACTGTGAGAGAGGGGGCTTGCTGCACTGCTGCCGCACAACAGCATGTGCCCTAGGCAGTATTTTTTTTTTTCTTTACTGGCCAACACACGTGACTTTCAATGTTTGCAACCATTTGTAGTCCACTGGCAGATATATTGATTAGGAAAGTTCATGCCTACTTCATGGTACCCAAATAGGCTCCATTTGTTTTGTTTTTAGCTGGGCTTCTACCTGACCTCCAATATTGTTGGAATCATTTTACATCTGCAATTAAATGCTGAAGTAGTTATTTGTAGCTTGCAATTGTCCCCATTTAGAAGACTAACTGCCCAATTGCGAAGCTGCTAAATGGGTGCAATTGCAAGTTCAAACAGTTGGGCCCACTTGTAATTACAGACACAAGATTGGGCTCACTTATATCAGAGGCTGCTGCTGGAGACATAGGCCAACATCTAAAATAATGTTGCTTTCCCTGCCTGCTACTTTGTATTGGTTCATTACAGGATGAGAAATTAAAGGAAAAGCCTCTTAGTGGGGTGACGGGAGAAGTAAATACATTAAGACAATTTGAGACTATAAAGTGATCAACATGGCGCCTGGGACAAATGATCATAACTGTCTCATGCCTAATCACCCATTTCACACACACTTATGAACGAGCTTTGTTCCCTTTCACAGCTTTTCTCCTTTTGAGGCAGGCAGTGGTCAGAGGAACGTGCCCCAGGTACCAGACACAAGGACATACAAGCTGCAGTATACCACTGGGCACTGTAAAAAACCTGTTGCACCTAGAGCTTTTTCTTTCTCTCTGTTTGAAGGAAGCTGACCCAGAAAACACCAGCTGAAGGTTTTTTCCTCTTCTCACACAGTCAGACTGTGGATGCAGTGTGACTTTGTCCAGGAAAATATATCTCTCTCATCCTAATCAGTAGAAAATTGGCACTGTTTTCTCCCCACTGCAAAAATATATGCAATGGTCATACTCTTTTTTCAGAGCCACCATAATTTCTTGCACATATTTGACCCCTTCCCCAAAGCATATTTCAGGCCCAATGGTGAGAGCTCAGCCCTACAAACACAAACACCCAGGCACACACGTGCGCTGTTTAACCAGCCCTTCATTGCTATGCCTGAACACCACAGCACAACTAAGAAGCAGCTCCACTGCATCCACGTGAATTGTTTCATCACTGTCTACTCAAACTGGTGCTCCTAATCAGCCTCTGAGCGTGTCAAACCACTGCTGTTCAGCTCATCTGCTGATGACACGAGACACATCTGGGCAACAGAACAAAGGGAATATTCTAAACACTGTAACACTGTTATGCTAAGAGGAGAATTCATATTCATCCCCAAAAGGTGCAACTGCCAGCCCAGAACAGCAAATACAACTGACTACTTTACAGCACTAAAATCTTGGGGTCCAGATTCTCCCAAATACATCAAAATCAGATTACATCTAGCGAGGGTGTGACCATTGAGACCAATATTCAGGTAAAACAGAAATACACATGAATATAATTGCATATTTTTCAGCATCACATGCACTGTGGAGTGCATCTTTTTTTGCATAGATTCAAAAAATGATATTTTAATGTACATACATAATTTATTGAGCAAGCAGTAGACTTGGCTGAATGAATGTCAGCCATTGAAGATCCAACATGGTGCATTTTCACGCTTATTACTTAGTACAATAGCAAAGAAGGAAGCATTTAACATATTTATGAACTTGAAATCTCTCTCAAGTCCCACAGTGTGGGACTATCACAAATGTTAACACATTTATTCCTCTATATTCATGATAATTAGTAAGTTAGGGACTTACTATGTATTTTTCAATCTAAACAAGGTTTACTAATCCTATATACAATTCTTGCAATGTTGTGAAACAGCTTGAGAACTTTATCTACTTCTATATCTTGCCCATAATTTCTGCTTCTCTGACATACAGTGGATAAGTTACAGTGTGTTTCACACTTAGATATTCTAAAGGATCCAACTAATTTCTGCACATCCTGCTTGAAATGATAATTATTGGGTGAAAAATATTCCAGTGGTTTCATTGCCAAGAAAGATAGTTTTACCAATATGTCAATGATAGAGCAAATTATCATTCACCTAATGAAAAAAAGCCACAGTATATTTTTTGGACATCTTCAGTCTAAACTTTGATTTGCAGATGTAAGATGATTGGGTGGGAATGGGAGTTAGGAATCCATGATCCTGTACTTGGCCCTGCTATTCTTATGAGATATTTCACTGAGTGTATTAGTTAGCTTGTAAATTTTTCTATTACTGTGGTTGCTCCCATAAGCAAATCCTTGATCTTAGACACCAAGAGCTGAATTCACTTCATATCAGTGTAATTGCCTCCAATTACCTAGAGCCACCTAGAATTACCTAGTGACTAGAATTAGATGTTCTTATTTATTTCCACTAGCCTTAAATGTGGTTAAAACACAGGGATTTAAGTTCAAAAGTAGACATCTCTGCAGCTACTTTTAAAGTGAAGCTTCAGAGGTTGATCATATTCCCATTTCCAGTGCTGAGATGTCTTTGCCTCCCATTGATTTCAGGAGAAGTTACATATGCTTGATGTCCAAACTAGAGCAGCCCCATTTCCAGGCCAGCTCTGTGCTCTGTACCTCCCATCGGTCTCATTAGGCATCTGGAATCTGACCCATATCATGGAGCAATCACTGTCATTGCAATTCACAATGGTGGCACACCACCCCACTGAGATAAGGCACCTATCTGGACCTCATTGCCTCTGAAGATTCACTGGAGAGGAGAGCCCAAGTGATTCTGGAGAGTGGGGAGGAAGAAAATCAGTCTTTCAATAGGCTATCATTAGTTTAGTAGTGTAATATAGAAATTTTTTGTCCTTGACAACTGATTTGTGCAAGGTAGAGGCAGTATAGGTGATAGTGGGTTAATATGTCCTATGTCCACACCAGACTGCTTGAGGCAGAAGAGAAATACAGGAGCAGTGATACCAGAGTGCACCTGGGGAAAAGGTGTCCCCTCACTCCTGTGGGCTGTTGGGTGACAGCCCCTGAGATATTTTCAAGCTGGTTTTCTTTTTATTTTCCTGATTTTTCAGTGGAAATAAAAAATAAATAAATAAATAAATAAATAAATAAACTCCTTTAAAGGACTGAGGCTTGGTGCTTTATTTCCATTTCCTGGGCTAGTGAAACCACCCACAAACTTATATAGCCCTTAGGCATCCTCTTCCCTGAATTCATCCTCACAGGACACCATTGCTTACAGTTTTTCTATTCTATATAGGTTCTTATAGTGTCCTCATCACTGTAGTAGCTGAGTGCCTTCCAGTAGTGCATTATGCGGTGTAACTAACATCTGTGACAACCAAAGCAGGAGGGAAAAAACAGTTAAGGCCCCAGTAGCTTTCCACCTACATCACATTTCACTTTCCAATGCTAATAACTTTCTCTCTGTGAGTACACAGCTAGATTGTTCTGGTCACGTTTGCAGCAGATCGGCAATGTTTCATTTTCTCTAATGCTGAATTTCTCCCTTTAGTAAGACTGTGCAGGGACTATTTTCCTTTATTTTATTCACTGAAGTGCAAAAGAATGGGAACAATTCTTTTCAATTCATTTATATTTATCAATTCAATTATATTTTTCTATTTTAAGAAAATCAACCATGACCACAAAAACACTGTAGGCAAGTTAGCCTTGGCTAGTGGCATAAATCACAGGCTTCAGAGGAAAAAAAAAAAAAAAAAAAAAAAATGTTTAGCACTTGATGCTATTTTGGGGGAAAATTTTTCAGTACCAGACTCGGTTTCTCAAGGCTTGGGGTGGAGGTTAAAGGGGCACCATGTTCCCCAGCAGTGACAATTGAATATCTCATTGCAAGGGAAGTCACATATGGGAACAATATGCCTGCAAATCTTTAAAACGTATGCAATTGCTTTGCCAGAGCAATTGATATGTTGTGAAAGAAACATTGCAGGGCAGGTGGTTGCTGTGAGATGACCCCACACTTGGGACCAAGAGTGAGACGTGTGGTCAAAGGTCAAGTGTGACTTTGTTAGAACCAAAAAATAGGGTCACCTCCCAACCCTGCAGCAGTCTTCACCACCAAATGCCACATCGGTTGTGGGAATTTGGTCACTTTTTAGTTGCATGAGACAAAGCAATTGTGGTTATTATTGGTTTTCTGATTGCAATAAGTATAATGTTCAGAAGTATTGGAATTCACACACAAACGTAAAACATTCTTTTAGGTGTCTTAAGCATGCTAGCTCACCAGGACAATGAGAAAGGTATCACAACAGCAACTAGAAAATAATTATATAAATAAATAAATATTCAGATGTCACTTTTGGCATTTGCACTCATTCTTCACAAACATTGCCCCAGAGATTATTAACCTGCCATTTCAGAGAAATTCTCCCTGGCTATAAGAAACCCTAATAGAAAGTGAAGAACTTATGGAGGATGAGAGAAAAGGAGTATGCTTTCACTTATTTTTTTGTGGGCTCACCCCTCAGGTACGAGGCACTACAGATTTCAAAACCACCCAGTAAATACTTGACCTAGATTAACATATAGGGAATATTGTGGAAATAATCAAGAGGGTTTTATAAATTTTCCTTTCTTTTTATTCTAAAATATTTTTAATGCTGTCATCCCAAAAGATCCCAGAATGTTTTACAAATTTTACATACACACGTTTCATGATGGATTGCCAAAGCTGATTAAGAGCATACACAGTAAAAACACAATACTGTGATTTGGATGGGAAATGACTTGATCTTGCCTCAAGCAAAATGTCCAATAGCAATGAACACAACACAGAAAGAGGGACAGAGCACAGATGTTCAGACCAGAAGACAAGCCAAGAAAAACTTAAAAGATCACCAGTTACAAGACATTTCATAGAAAGCATGCTGTCTCATTGCTCTGAGAGCATTATCACACAAGACAATGCAGACTCTAATTTAAACAGTCAGAGGGAAAGATCCTTACGCTGGATGCCAGTTGGCTACGACAACAAATCTGCATCGCTGTTCTGACAGTGTTCACTATGGCAAACTGCACAGTGAAGGTAATTATCCTAGAGACTCTAGCACCCCAGAATAAAGAGCAAATTAAAGAATCCATCAGTATACTTCCAGGACCACAAAGCCAGAAAGAGAGCCAAGGAAAAACATAACAATCTGGTCAAATGGAGGTGCGGGCTTTACACTGCCATGGTGTGCTCCAGAGACTCTGTTGCAGCCACCTGGGCAAGTCTCTAGAGTGCTGCACATCACCACTGCCATGCTAACATGTACCAACCCACACTGCCTTGTTGGAGCCAGTCGGGATGGACATGCATACGCAGGATAAAAATATTTGTACAAATGATGGGAAGCACTATGAAACTGTCAAATCTGGTGTTTCCAGACTGAAGAGGTTATTTACTCCAGGTTTACCTGATACAGGCATGGTCATGGTTCAGGTAATACTTTCTAATCTGAGCCCTGCTATATCTGCCCCCAACTGCATCATGTACAGTGGAAGAAAAGGTAACGTAGTCTACAGGATACCAGCCTATGTCCTGCTATCAGAAAATCATGGGGTTCAGGGAGGAATGGTTATCACTTCTATTTCTAGTATGACACAAAAAAAGAGGGTAAGATGTTCAGTCACACATGCAGATTATTTTTCTAATTATCTCCATTACAGAGATACACAGGATAAAGTAATTGAGCGAGAACATGCCTACGACATGAAGTCAGGATTAGTCACTGAGTATGTGACCCATGGTTTAGTGGGTATGATACAAGGGTGAGGAGAAATAGGGGGAAACCTCCCATGATATTTATGGCTGCAACAATAAGGTAAAGTCAGTACAATCAAGGGGTTAGAGCTACAGCCATGAGCCTAGCAAAACTGGTTTACTTCTCTGTAATATATACGTTTAATTTTACATCTAATCCACTGCACAGCAATACAGATTACAAGATTTCCATTTGCCCAGTAAGTACCATGATGTCTCTTTTCATATACCAGTCTCCTAGAAATTTCTTTGGAATGCATCTTTGTGACACGCCTTATTACAGTGCAGCCCAGTAGTATACATTGTCTGCCTTAAACTTTGGTGCATTTAGTTCTATACTAAATATTTAGGGGATTGTTTTGGTTTAACCCGGCTGGCAACTAAACAGCACACAGCCGTTCGCTCACCCTCCCCCCTCCCTCTCTGGGATGGGGGAGAGAAACGGGAAAGTGAAGCCTGTGAGTTGAGATAAAGACAGTTTATTAAGATAGAAAATAATAATGATAATAATAATAATATGTACAAACAAGTGATGCACAATGCAATTGCTCACCACCCGCTGACCGATGCCCAGCCCAACCCCGAGCAGCCGGCCCCCCCACCCCAGCTAGCCACCCCTATATATTGTTCAGCATGACGTCAGATGGTATGGAATACCCCTTTGGCCAGTTTGGGTCAGCTGTCCTGGGTCTGTCCCCTCCCAGCTCTTGCTGCACCCCCAGTCTGCCCGCTGGCAGGACAGAGTGAGAAGCTGAAAAGTCCTTGGCTTAGTATAAGCAGTGCTCTGCAGCAATTAAAACATCAGCATGTTATCAGCACTCTTCTCATCCTAATCCAAAACATAGCACCCTACCAGCTACTAGGAGGAAAAATAACTGTCCTAACTGAAACCAGGACAGGGATATTGCTAGATACAAGCATATCTGTCAGACAACTATTTGATGTTTTAACTTGATAGTTGTTCCAAAGATGGGAGACGATGTACAGAAGAATCAGGAGTAAGTGTGAGCATTTAAAGAAGGAGAAGCTTATCACAGCATCTCAGGAGATAACCAGTTGTTCCAAGGAAATAGTCACTTTTTAAAACTTTGGGTACCTCAAATTCTAAAGGACCTGATTTTTCACCCCGACCATCCAATATCCACCTCTATTACAAAACTTCTCTAGTGAATAAACATGCTACCCATCCATTGAAAATTTAATCCAAGTACAATCCTTGGTCGTATGCACTATCTGAAAGATTTTTTGCTGGTTCCTGCATCCACCTGTCATTATTAGCAGTGGTGTGTAATGTCCAAAGGCTCTTTAGTAAATGAGTATTTTGGCACCTTACAAGATGTGGGCCATGTATTGAGACTATGCACTTCATTAAAAAAATACTTTTCATTTCCTTCACACTTTTGCTTGCCCTGTGCATTGTGCTATTGTCTTCATCTCCAAGTAAAGATAGGTCAACAACAGCTAAATTGTAAGTGTGCATGCAAATACATCTCTTTGTCACATAGAAGTCTCCTGCTTTAGCAGCAGAAATTAGTCCTTCAATAAGTAAGTCACTGTACCATGTTGTATGGAGTCTGATGTGCGACTTGATATGTGTGATGCACAAGTTATCAAGGCTGGCGTATCAGCCTGTGTATGCCAGATGATGGTGTACTTCTCCCGGCTATGCTTTTCTTCTAGGATTTCTGGGTTAAAAAAGCAGACAGGATAAGCAGAGAGCATGGAGTCAGAATACCCTTGAAGGCATGCAGGACAAGCACCAGAGTTTATTTTATGTACTTCAGATTCTCAACAGCATTTTAGCTGTTTCCCAACACCACCATCAGTACCTCTGTAACACCTACATCATTCCCTCCTGCAGACCCTTACACCTTTTGGGTTAGCTCAGAGAGCAATGCTGATCTTTCCCATCCAAACTGAAGCTATCACACAGTGCCTGTCATTCTCATACAGATCAAAAGGATTTTGCAGTCTGTTGTCCTTGATCCATGCCTTAAATGGATGTGTTATACAAATGCTTCTGCTGAGAGCTGCCCACTTAAAAGACACCATCACCATCAACCCAAAGCTCCAGAGGCATGTGCAGCACTGCACAGTCATGCCTCCAAGAGAGATTCCCAGCTACAGTAGCATTGGCAATGCTTCCTGCAGCACCTGGCGTTTTTACTGGAGATTAGCCATCCAAATAGCGACCCAAGCCAACCCTGCATAACTCATGAGCCAACAAAATAGAAGTGTATGTGCGAATGTAAGGGTTTCTTTTTCCAAGGGAATTCAACCTGGTTAACAAATTCTACACTCCAGGTACTACAGCTGCAACTGCTAGCACTTTCACAAAGCTGTCTTAATTACCAGTGACCCTGTGCTCTTCAAATGCATCAGCAGTGCAAGGGATGATTCAGGATGACAGGGTCACAAGCAACAGGAAAGAGTGTCTGATCCATGCCCCACTTACATACATCTCTAGCTCATAGACTGTCTGCCCTAGATTTAAAATAAAACTTAATGTGAAGAACACTGTTTTGATAGAATTTATGGGGACTTGGGTTCTGGTCCCTTTTATTAAAGTTTTGGTAGGATCAGATCTGTGTAAGGCATAAGCACCAGAAGAGAGTTTGTAAAATAAAGGATTTGTGAATGTGAAGGCTGATAGATTGAGGTCTTCTGGACAATTCTGCTTCTGCAGGAAAGCTAATCAGTGCAAACTCTCCTGCCATGTAGGGAAGTACTGCCTCTGTTCTATGTATGGGGAACTTCAGGAAGGGAAGCTAAGCATCCTGCCCAAGGCTGTGCTGCCTGCAAGTGGCAGACTTGGTATCCACATTACAGGTTTTTCACCCTCAGCCTAAAATTAAGTAATGCCTCTAATTTATCTTTTTACATTGTATCTGGATTGGAAAAAAGTTCCTAAGGTTATGTTAAAGCTGATAAAAATAGCTGAGAACTGTGAGCTGACACAAAGAACTAACGTTCCAGTTTTTCACTGCTAAAAATCTCAGCAAGCTCTAGAAAACTTATCACTGAGAATTTGTCCATGATGGCCACAATTTTGGGGGTGTCAAGAAAACAACTACTTAGACAAATATTTTTCTCTCCTCACCTAGTCTACCACCAGCTGTGTTCTTAGCAGAAAATAATAATAATAACGATAATAGGAGTTACTACATGCTACTTCTATTGCTGTAAACCATTTAGAAATAAGAAATGACAAAGTAGCGTCAAGTGCATGTGTAGGCGTTTGCTGAAAATAGTTCAATCTTCAGATTAATTTTATACATAGATCTAAATGATTATGTCTTTTATCTGAACACACAAATAAACTTCAACATGCCTCTCTTTAGCATGGCATAAATTAAGTCAAAGAAATTCTCTAAAGAAACAAAAAGGTGGCATAGATCTCTCCCTCCTCTACAAAGAAAAGTCTGGAGGAACTTAACAGAGAAGCTGATGTGATTCTGCAGTTGATCATACAAAGTTCAAAGAGAAAATGCCAAAGACCCCAGTTCTATGAAGAACAAGACTCTGTTCAACCAACCATGTTGCCATAAAGTCATCTAAACCAACAGACGTGCACACACCCAGAAAAAAAACTCAAATTTTTGAGAAATGTCATCCTTTATCAAGGCTTTCTTTTCCTCCAATTTCTGTGAATTGCTTAAACAACTAAGGGAAAGGAAATATTGAAATCTAACTCTAAAATCACTGAAACATAAATATAGTGGGAAACACCAGTTATGTACTTCACGTAACTTTTCTCCTACCTTTTATTTTCTTCGGTATTACTTGAATTTCAAGTGCATTTTTTTCCTTTAGCTCCATAACCTTATTTGAGCTTTTATTTGGAGCAATTTAGTGCCCACTCAAAGCACCGAAGGTTTCTGATGACATCAACTAGTACAAAAGTGACATCCAAACCAAACGCTGTGATAACAATACAGTCTTTTCAGAGTCTTTCTGCCAATCTCTCATTTCTTCACCCACTGTGACAACCTGATTCTTTCTCACTCATAGCCCCCTACTTTTGTAATGTAGCCTTATTTTACCTGTGATAACTACTGTTCTCCTCAGTATTTGCCCATGTTGCTCCTAGGTCAGCATGGCCTGTGTATAAAAAGTAAAGACAGACAGGAATGGACACACAAAGGGAACAACCTGTTTTACAGAGAGAACTGCTTCTTTTCTTTTGCATAAGGAATCTTTTAGACAATGGAAATATGCAGAGGTCAGATCAACCAAAGAAAAAGAGAAATGCACATGATGCCAGTATTAAATTAGTAACTCTTTCTCCATCTATTTTAAAACAGAAATGGTGTATGACTACCACGTTCTTTTCTCCTTGGGGAAGTCTGAGGACAAACCAATAGAAGAGACATAGTGGCCAGAGTCTGAGACAAAGGACACTCTTCAGGGCCTTGCTATCTTTACCACAGTACACCAAAACAAAACAAAGAGAAACAATGTCAGAATCAGGCAAACTTTGTGCATGTTTATCTCCAGCATACCAATCCCATCAGTCCTATGTAACACTACCAAAACAAAGAAAATAAGGGGCCAGCTAGGATGATGAGCATTTTCATGCTAACAAAGCTTACATTTTGCAACCCAGGCAACTGTGAAACATGCTCATCAGACTTGCCTGTACCTGCTTATCTTTGAAAACTATCACAAATATCAAGATTTCATAAACTTCAATTCCATTCTGAAGTCAGACCCAAAAAAGCAACTAAAACGGCAAGTTTCTGTACTGTAAAACCAGCCATAGAAGAGGCTACATGACAACTTTCATAAAAACACATCTCACCCAGCTGTGCTGAATGTGAACAGCAGAATTAAAGGGTAGCACCCAGCCCTGAACCCCCAGCAAAGCATGGGAAAAAGATAAAAGAGCCCCCCATCCAGAACACCCACCTAGTCCATTTTTTTCCTGCATCTTAAACCCATACAACAGACTCTATTTGTAACCAGCAGGCCATACCCTCCCCCTTTTCCCCAGCTAAATAAATACATTTGCTCTCAAGCAGGACATATAAAGTGCAGCTGTGAGCAACCTGCTAGTCCCCTCACCCAACTCCAGCATTCCCCTCCTCCCCTCTGCAGATTCCAACACCACAGGCCAGCCATGCCCTCACTGCCCCCAACCCCACAGCCACCCTGCTGCTTCCACCCATGGATGCCTGCTCTGCTCCTACAACACCTCCTGCATCCCCGCAACCCAACAAGGAGCTTCTGCATTGTGCCAGTGCCACCCCTTGGGTACATAGGAGGGAAAACAAGATTTATTCATTTCTGTCTGCTTTACGTTTAATAATTTTAAAGGTTTCTGTTATTCTTAAACATTATTCTTCATGCTAAAACCAGACTGAATACAGGGAGAAGAGCAATCCCTAAAGAAGTTGTGTGGCTGACCAACATTTAACATTAACATATTGAACCGAAAATGAATTTGGGGCTCTTCTGCCTCACTCCCCCCTCCAAAATGTGGTTTGATTTTCTAGCCTCCTCCCACCCCCTCTGTCTAGCTTCTCACCCATTAAAGAATAAAATAACACTACTTGTTCAGCTCTGCTTTCTCCAGACAGATTTGGATCCCTCAAAAGCCTCTGTGATTAAACACACAGTAAATACTAGTCAGGCCAAAATTCTCTAAGCCTGTGACTTTTTTGATGCCAATAAATCCCACTGCACCTTTCCCTTCAGCTGCCCTCAATTTCCTTGACTCTTTTAAGGCTGTCATGTGCATTTGGACCTGGCTCCCTTCCTTCTTCCAATGCAATATTCTCATTCTCTTTCAGATTTCTCTCTGAAAAACTGCAGACCATGAAGTCTACATGTTTTCTGAAATCTTTGAAGAAATTTAAAAATTTGATCGGTTATCCTTTATCTTTTTTCTTTAGAAAATTTCCAACCTGAAAAATCAGCTTGAAATGGCCAAATAATTGATGTTTATTTTTCAATTTTCCCTTTTTGAACAAGGAGAAGAAACTTAATTGTCTAATAAATTTTAAATTATGGGAAAAATACATTTCCTTGAAGAAGATACAGCAATCTAAACTCAAACTTCTGACTGCATTTTGACCAGTCTGCAATGGGAAAAAAAAAAAAAAAAAAAAAAAAAAAAAAAATCTGCTGGCATGGAAGCAGCAGATCTCTTGTGAAAGGTAATACGTTTTTTGGTATCTTTTTGTTTCAGTAGAAGATCTCTTTCACAATGTGTCCAGTACATCTGTGCTTTCTTTCATTTAAGCCAGAAGCACCATGGGGCAGACACAGTCTTTCTCAATATATTTTTCTCAGCAAGTATTTAATTTTTTTCTGTGGTGGAGAATACAAAGTAGTGTGACACAGTAGATTCTGGCCATTTATCACAGAGGAATTTAGAGGTAGTAAATAATAAAAATTTATTAAATGGAGACAACCAGGGTGAGTATAAGTAAGTGTCTGGTTATAAGCCCCCCTTTTTCCTGCTCACCAGATCATTACTCTATGCAGCCATTAGGAGAATGAAAGCTTTTGAAATAAACAAAGTGCTGCTGTCAAAAGCAGAATAGTCTAAAATGCAGAAATTAGAAGACTAAATGGAACTGGAATTACCATGGGGATAGGAAGGAGATAAAATGTGTATCTAGCAGAATTTGGGGTCTAGCCAGGCATGTATTTTGCAGCAGCTATGTCAGGGAGACAGATTGCTGCCCATTGCTCTTTGCTGCCCCTACTGATATGCTGGCTGAGCGGGCTATGTGAGTGCTCCCTGGCTTATTTCAGTCCAAAGAGGCCAGAATAGTTTAGATAAACAGTAAGTCTTCAGTAATCTAGTGCATTTTGAACAAAATAGGTTAGAGGAAGCATGTATGAGCAGCACTACTAGTAGCATTGAAGGGATTTGGGATTGCTGATAACTACCCAGAGACAGGCTGCGGTTACTAATATCTTCCACCAGCATAGCTGAAGCTGGAAGAGCACATCTGTTCACCTCCTGAAGAGGACTAGATTTCTGGTCTGCTAATCCCATTTCCCACTACATATTCAGTCAAAATAGCCACTAACTGGCTGGAGATCCCTCTGTGCTCGGGGTTCCTTCAGTAGCATTAATTTGGCAAAAATAGCCAAAGAGAAAAGTGAGTGTTAGTGTTTGGAGCCTGATCAAAATAGGGTGTTTAAATAGCATAGCAGTACACATCTCCACTGTATCTCATCTTTTACTGCTCTTAATACTCTGAGTTCTTAAATCAGGCAGCTCCATGCAGCTTTAATTTAGTCAAGGGCCAAGCAACTATGAATTCAGGAGCCATAGGGCTGGAGCTTCCAGCAATCTGTTCTCTCCCAAATGTCCAATTAGAAGAGATAACACATTCAGAGATAAATTCCTGGCAAGAGCTGAGGATGAGATTTTGCTTGAATCAACAATGTGGTCAACACCTTGAGAATGATACATGAAAATAATGTAAGACAAAGATCTGAAATGTTTAAACAAGATATCAGTTATGGGCCTCTCAGAGGTGGTAAAGGTAAATTATTAAAAGAATTTATAATTACATTCATGCCTAATTATTAATAAACAAGGATGGCTAACAGATGCTGCAGCAGATTTACACTTCCTAAGGAAACAAGAACAATTTTGGGAGAAAATCAAAATCAGCAAAATGATTAATCAAGAAACGAGAATGTCTGTAGATGACCAAAAAGAAAAAAATAAAAATAAAAAAGAGCAAAAAAAATCAAACCTTAGTGGCACTAATACACTGAAGAAAGCTGACACAACACCTATTGTGAGGAGAAAAAAAAAAAAAAAAAAAAAAAAAAAAAAAAATTAATTTTAAAAAA
>NC_048901.1:654738-721861 GCF_011077185.1 Oxyura jamaicensis | reverse complement strand
AAAAAAAAAACAAAAAAAAAAAAAAAATCTTTGCCACAAAAAAAATAAAAAAAACCCAAAAAAAACCCATTTTTTTTGAAAAAAAAAAAAAAAAAAAAAAAAAAAAAAAAAAAAGTAAGTTTCAAGAAACTGAAAACCGGGATCAGATTCAGACCAATGTGTTCACCTCCTACTGATGCCATTCTATTGACTATACTGATATAAAATAATTTGCAAGTAACAAGAAATTGATACCTTGTTAACTTAACCCAATGGAAGAGAAAACAGAACAAGATAATGGAAGCCCTATTGGAAAAATCTAAATTGTATTATGTAGAAGAAATAACAAACCACAGAATAGAAATGATGCTAAGTAAACTTGACAGAAAGCATGAATGCTGTAACAGTGGTGCAACAGGAACAATTTTGGCCCAGCTGAGGTCTGGGAAAATATTGGTACAATATTCAACAGCAGTCTGATTAGCAAATAAGGAGTCAGAGACAAAGTAATGAATAGATAAAGAAATGGCTTTGATAAAAGAAGAAACATTTGAAAATAGAGGGAAGAATTATGAAGATTTATTTTTGTAAGAATATTTCTTGTTTACTATAACCAGAACAAAAATCATTGCTGAAGAAATTCCTGAATTGTTCACAGATACAAGCAATAAGACTGACAGATGAAGACGTGAAGTGGCAACAGAAATTTGTATATAACTGAAAATATAACCTTATTAGTTGCTGGAAAACAGAAGCTTGTGGCAACATTGAAGAAAAACACTTCTTTCATGTAAAATTAGAAACTACCAAATGTGAAAAGGAAAGAAATGGAACATGACTGAAATATTTTACATATTTTCTTGAAGATCAGGAGCTCTTTCCAACTAAGAAAACTACTCAGAGACTTTCAAACACAGCTACAGTAACCTGACAAAAAAGGAATGCTAATAATAAAAGAAGGCATACTTGTCATCTGTACCTGCCCTTATTTAAACAAATGTGTTATGAGGCTACATTTAGGTGAAGCCCACCTTGCATTGCAATTTCATCAGAAACAGGACTGAAGTTGCTTTCTGGTTCATCAGCATAACAGCATGTACTGGCCAGGGTAGAAATAGTGGAAGTCACCGGGTATCATCGTTTTTTTGTCATGGTGATATCACAGTTAGAAGACGTTAGGTCAGTCATAGAATTGGCATACAATGCAATGACCTCATGCAAAACCACTGCTATACCGCATTTACAACATACCTCAAAAGACTTCAGAGGTAATTTCTGTTCAGTTTTCAATAGACACCAGCATTTAACAAATACTGTATTCTACTTGGAAATTTACAAAATTTCCTGATAGGGTATTCTCCTCTTTTAAGTAAGAAATTACAGCCACTGCAGTCTTTTGACTCCTTTTGTATTGAATACTTACAGAAAATGTTTTCCTCTGAGTCCAAATAGGAAACAAGTCTCTATACATTTAGCATTGATGTAAACTTACTCTCTCAGTAGGAACAGTTTGTATTAGGTCACTGAATACTTTCCATTCCCTAGCATCCATTCAGACCACCTCTGTTGCCATTAGATACCAATTACTTCTGTCCAATCACACAATAAAAAGCATTCAGTCTTCTATTTGCAAGTTTCAAGTCCCACTTTTTCATTTACACTCAAAATTATCCAATCCACTGTTTCTTTCCCATTCCTTTTGCAACCGCCATGATTACATGCGTGAAAAAACATCAGGAACATGAGGAAAGTCTACTGGATTTTAATTGTTTTCATTGCAAATGTTTCTCCCTAGTGGGGAAAAAAAGAAAAAGAAAAAAAAAAAAAAAGTTCTAATAATATTGTCTCATTGATCATTCTTAATTCTTCTTCCTGTGATCTCTATTACTCTTTCCTTCTGTTCATTCTTCTTTCCATCCTGCTTCTCCAAATATACTACCATGCCATTCTTTTTACTCTTTCTTGCCCTGCAGGGAAGCTCATTGCTTTCTCCTTTCCAACTCTTGATGATGTCACTTCTCTAACAAAATCTGCCATAAAATCCATCTCCTCCTCCTTGCTTCCTACAAACCATATGCAAAAGCAGTAGCAGAAATTGGAAAATGTGGCAAATGACCCCTGCCAGTGCTAAAGTCTCTGCACATGTTATGCAAGTGCTCTGATGAAAGAAAGGCTGGAAATCCTTTTGTATAAATTGATCCTGTTTCTAGCCATAAAGCTGAAACTTCAGTAGATTGAACTACCAGCAGTTGTACCAACAGCCTGATGGTGCCTAGAGGCTTTGTTCAAAACTGATATCTCAAAATGGTTTGGGGTGCTCAACAAACACGGTAACACTGATCTTCCTCCCCACACTCTAAACAGTTCAAATATGCAAAAAATAAGACAACAGAAATATCAAAAGGTCAAAATATTTGCCTAAGGAAACGGAAGATCTTGTCTGTAATTAGTTATTGATGGCTTGGGTGTTTATTTTCCTTACTTCCCTGTTCTCAGTAACAGAGAATGTCATCACAAGTCTTGTAATTAAAAAATATTTTAATTAAACAAATTCCAAACTAGAAGAAGTGCCTTTGGAATGTCATAAGGATTTTTATTACAATGTAAAATAGATATTTTTAAATGCCTGGTAACAGCACAAAAACATTTTTGATAACTCTTTACCAATGCTGTTGTAAATTAATTATTTCAGCAACTATGGGAAAGTTCTCTCTCTCTTTTTTTTTTTTCCACTACACTCTTAGATTCTACAAAATCACTATGGGTTTGCGTGGGATTGTAAAGGGTTGTGCCATTTTAAACAATAGGCGATGTCAATAAATAATGATGTAATTTAGCCTAAAGATGTTCTCACTTTGTTTTCAGAGGATGAGCTGGAAAGCTTTAAACAAATTTACTGGTCTCTGATCTGCTCTAAAATTTTGAGAAATGTTAAGATTTCTATTGTTCTAAAAGCAGAGCATGTTTTGGGGGAATTCCTAGCTCAAAACCAAGTCATCTGTCATGAACTGAGAGCTTACCACACAGTTATTGAGAGGAAGCTGATGATACTTATGTGCAAACAGCTAACAAGTTTAACTAGTTAAAGAAATGTAACTGGTACCTGATTCAGGTATCTGTAAGTGGCAGAGTGCAACACCATCCCTCTCCTCTCAGTGGCAGAGTGCAACACCATCCCTCTCCTCTCAGAACTCACAAGTTCAGTTCTCAGGCACCAAAAGAAACATGCTGAAAGTCAGCTGCTGAGCACTTTCAAACTCTTCAGTTTGCTCTTAGCATATTTCAAGTTGCTAGACAATCATAACACTGAGATTTAGATTCCCGAAGGAATCTGGGAGCTCCAGTTGCAGGTTCTTAGATACTTAGAGAAATTCACCAAAATGCTAAAATACACATTGCCACACTCTGAAAATAGAAGTCAAGTATCTTGTCTGATGAGACTCTCCTTTCAATCCCACCAGGCACCCTTCTGTAGTTCTGCACATCTAAGTGTCTCCAACCATCCAATCTAACTGAAGACAAACCATATCCAGGTAAATGTTACTGCAACTATGCCAAGTGCCTGATGTTTGTATCTGACTGTATCTGTTCTACATATTGAGCATCACAGATCTTCCACCAAGGTCCATTCTGACAACACAATTTAACAGAACATGTACAGGATACATTTTTTTACATAATTTTCTGAGATACTTTTTTTTACCATAAACATAAATTCTTTAGGACTTGAAACAAATGTAATCAATATTGAGTAGGATATTGTGTTTAATTAAATTAATATTTATTAATAAAATTAGGGGAAATATGCATGGCTAATATTGCAATTTTTACGCTTTAAGAAAAAAGGATTTTTTCCCCCAACTAGCTGTAAGATACAAGGGAAAATTCTTGTGTATTATCTAATAGGCCTTCCAGAACTAAAGACCACAGGAGGTAAGGCTAACAAAATTAATATGCAAAGAAGTTCAGCACTAGGGACCTATAATTTTCTTGCAAATGGTTTCACTTTAAGGATGAAACAACACAAGACAATACCAATTTCTTTCTTTTTTTTGCAAATAGATGATGCTTTAAAAAAATTAACACATGACAGCAGGTGGGAAGAAACTAGAGAAGTGGATATTCAAAGTAGAGAGCGACTACAAATGTGATTTGCTTAACATTTTACTAACTGATTTGAATTCACTGATATGTTAAAACAATGTCAGGAGATATATTTCATTAAGACAAGATCGGTTGTCATTCAGACATGAAGTAAACATTTAGCACATCTAGTGAATTATTAAAGTGCATGAAAAACAATCTGACCTTCAGAAAACAGGATCATAAATAATATGGACTTAGGAAATTCTACTCAGCCATCTGAAAATTATGTTCATTTTTTTGCTTGCATTAAGTAATAACTAAAAAAGTAATCATTACCAAATGCATTATTAAGTAGAGGTGCTTTTTTTAATGGCAAAGGAGCACTTTTATTGCAGTAATAGATTTATATCACATTTGTATATGTAAGACTATTATGAAATATTATAAGAGAAAGTTAAATTGCTCTTGCTTCTGTGTAAGGAATTAACATCTGCATTTAAGGATCTGTTCTTTATATCTGCTTTGTAAGGTGTCAGCCATAACTAGGTATTGTTTCTCTTGCAGTAAAGAGCTCATTGCAATTAGATTTCATAAACTATATGCCTGCACCCCAGGAAATGTTTCAATGTAATAGTATTCCCATCAATTCAAAAGAGGTGAGTGTCAGACTAGCCTCGAAGGTAACAAATCAACTCAGCATAATTCAGAATTTTAAAACCAAGACTTTGAGAAAGGAGAATAGTTACATGTCTTGGCCTAAGTATCTCATAATTTGATGTTTATATATGTCAAATGTAGTGTACTATGGCAATAAAACATACTGACAAAAATGATGTCCTTGAAATGAATCTTCATTTAGAGTTGGGTAATATTCCAGCAAGGAATGTTCTCAAAAGAATATTGTAACTGATCCTGTAGGACATTAGCTTGAAATATTTTATCTGTATTTTTATCAGCTTCTCACATAAGAAAAGCTTAGCTCTTAGACATTCAACTCACGTTTGAAAGATGTCAGTAAAAGTAACTCCTGATAAGAATCACAGATTTATTTTTTATTTTTTTTACATTTAGCCTTCACACACTGAAAATGTTGTGATCTGTATATGTCTTTGAAAATTTTATAAATATTGTATTCACTACTGTGAATAGCAATCCAGTATGCAATCAAGTAGATGCATTAATGTGGGTAACTTCTGACTATCACAGTTCTTTGTATTTGTAAATGTGTACATGGATACTTTTGTAGGATTGGGACCAAAAACTGTTCTAAATATACTTTTCCTAGAATAAAACTTTTTTTTTTTAAAAAAAAAAAGGGGAATAAAGGAATGTCAGGATTTTTACCCAAAAAAAACCACTAATGTCACAATTTAAGCTTCAGCTCTCACTTATAATATTTTGCATTACAGTCTGTAAATTTTTAATGTTTAAGATGAATCTGATATTTTTGCTAAAATCAGTGGCAATGTGGTTGAAATAAGGTATGGCTCAATATAAGAATAAGAAAGACAAACAATTTTGTAAGAGAAAAATTAGATGAACATGTTCCCACTGTTCAAAGACATGCATTCATACATGTGAAGTTTCATCAGCCTTACTGAGAAAGTTTCTTTTAGTATGGAATCTGTATCGTATTGACCTTTTTGTTTATAAAACAGCTCTTAAATCACCTTTAAATAAGACAAAGTTCTGAAATCACTGCATAAGTAACATTCCTTGAGTAAGAAGCCCCATTCAAGCTTACCAGAGAAGTTGAGCATGAGGAAGGGTTTCCAGGGCTGTAGTATTCAGCTCCAGCACATGCTCCTATGGACGGCTGTGCTGTAAACCTGCAGCTGGTGAGTCCTGTACCTTCTCTTAAACACCCTCCCTAAATTTTGTTTTCTTCATTTTAAATGTTTTCAAAAATTAATTCAGCAATTTAAATCTGAAAAGATATATAAATAGAAATTGTTTTGGTGATTATTGGTTCTTAGAGGGGGGGGTTGTATTTAATTCAGATGCCTAATTTAGAGCTTTGATCCTCAGGCCATAATAACAATAGCAACAAAAATAAAATGCATTATTTAGAAATTTGTATTGTAAATTCAGATACTTCTAAAAAGGCTAAAAATGAAGCTCTAATTGTTCAATATAAAATGGCTTCAAAGTATAATCTCTGTAGGTTGATGATGTATTACATAATGTCATTTTTTTATTTGCACTGTACAAACAGGTTAAACATGCTTGATACTTTTCTGAGTACAAATAATTTCTTCCATTTCCCTTTGCACTCAATCTGTTATCTTTTACAGTATTTAATAAATTAGTGTAGGTAATATAAAATTAAATTACTTTATACATAATCAAATTAACTATATGTCAACTTTTTTCAATGCCATAAATTATGAATATTTAATAATATAAATGTTTGCATTATGCTGTAATAGTTAAATAATCTTCTTCTTTTAAGGAGCAGTAAGAGGATAATGAAAACTGCCAAAATTAAATACAATATCAAATGTATTATTTTTTTATTGGGATGCTTTAATTTCTATAAATCAGTCATAAACTTGTACTCAGCAACAAGGTTGGCTGGTTAGAGGATTTTTGGTTAAGCAAAGAAAATTATGTTCCTTTTCAAATGGCTCTCATAGCATAAGAAAAACATAAATTTGTTAAAATTTGCAAACTAAATCTGTTTCTTTTAAAAGGCAGTTTGTCACTCGAACACAAGCCAACATTTTCATGTGTTCCTGTGAGTCCCCAGTGTGGATGAGCAGCATGCTTCAGCACCCGACAGCCACAGACGTCTCCATGGGGAATTCCCGGCACAGCCAAAGTTTCTTTTGCTCAGTAACACAGCAGAGCTTATTGGCATGATTATGCAGTGCCCCTTTGACACCTGACCCCTACTTCTGCTTGCTGCCAAGCATTCAAGAAAAAGGTAGTTGCCTTCCAATGCTCCCACAGCTCCCCCCTGAAAGCCAGATGCCCATTACCAGGCATCATATTTACATGAGCTCTTCCTTCACAGGCAGCTCCCCAGCCACAGACTTTCCAAAAAGTATAGAGGTAAAAAGAATTTTGCTGTCTCCCCAGAATCTGGAAAGGTTTCTAATTCATATCCCAGCTCCCCAGTGAACCTGCAGTGACATGCTGGTCATCTCTGCCCTCTCCTAACTGGCATAAAATCTGCCACCTCAATGATAAGCCCATGGGAAAAGTCTGGGAAAAGCAGTGTTTTCTCGGAGTTCCCTAGGAGAAATGATGCTCCAAATTGTAGTGGGTTTATGTGGCAAGGTTTTGGTAGCAGGGGGCCATAGGAGTGGCTTCTGAGAGAAGGTTCTAGAAGCTGCCCCATGTTTGGTAAGGGCCCCACTGCTGACCAGAACTGAATCAATAAGTGATGTTTTGTACCTCTGTGAGAGCATATTTAAGACAGGAATGACCAGAACTGAATCAATAAGTGATGTTGTTTTGCACCTCTGTCAGAGCAGATTTAAGACAGGAAAGGAAAAAAAAAAAAAAAAGAGAGAGAGAGCTGCGCCACACAGCAGCTGGGAGAGTGAGAGGAGTGAGGAACAGCCTTGCAGGCACCAAGGTCAGTGAAGAAGGAGGGGGAGAGGTGCTCCAGGCGCCGGAGCAAAAGTCCCCTGCAGCCTGTGGTGAGGTCCTTGGTGAAGCAGGCTGTCCCCCTGCAGCCCATGGAGTACCACGGTGGAGCAGGGTTCCATGCAGCAGCCCATGGAGGAGACCACAGTGGAGCAGGTGGACCTGCACCAACGGAGACTGCGGCCTGTGGAAGACCCCTGCTGAAGCAGATTCCGAGATGGACCTGCAGCCCATGGAGAGGCGACAGCACAGGAGCAGGTGACCTGGCAGGAGCTGCTGCCCATGGGGGATCCAGGTTGGAGCAGTTTGCTCCTGAGTGATGGACCCCATGGTATGGACCCATATCTGGAGCAGTTCTTGAAGAGCTGCTGTCTATGGGCAGCCCATGCTGGATCAGTTCAGCAAGGACTGCATCCCATGGGAGGGACCCCACAGCACAGGGGATGAGAGTGACTGAGAAGGAGCGTCAGTGAAGAAGTGCTATAGACTGACCATAACCCCCATTCCTCCATTCCCCTGCACCACTTGGGGGGAGGAGGTGAAAGAGGGTGGATGGGGGGAAAGGTGCTTTTGGTTTCTTTCCTTTGTTTCTCACTTCTCTAGCTCGTTAGTAATAAGCGATAAATCTTACTATCTCCCTATGCTGAGTCTGTTTTGCCCATCACGATAATTACTGCACAATCTCCCTGTCCTTATCTCAACCCTTGAGCCCTTTTCATTGTATTTTCTCCCTGTTGCTCTTTGAGGAGGGTGAGTGAGAGATCGGTTGTGGTGTAGCTTGGCTGCCTACCCAAGTAAAACCACCACACAAATAAATTACAGGCTTAAACATTGCTACTACATTGTTAAACACCAAGAGCCATGTCCACATCAACAGCCAAATGCTGGCTAGCACATAGTCCTAGGAACCAAGGAAAGCATGAGCTTTTTGCCCTCTAACTCCACCAGCAGTGGGACAAGCAGCTTGCTGTAAAATTGGAGTAGAAATAGATGGGAAGTCTTCCCAGTTACAGTAACATTAGTCTGGTTTTCCCAGCACAACTCCAGTGGCCACAGAGTGGTGATGGTGCAAGCAGTAATGCTGCTACAGTGATGATCCTTCCTGCCTGCCCTACTCTTCCCAGCACTCCTGCTGCAACTGGGCAGTCCTGGGGGCTTCCTTCATGCCAAAATATTTCTGCCATTGCAATGGTTTTCCCTTTGAGAAAGGGAAAGTATTCTGTCTCCCTTTCTGTTAAAAATACAGTCAGGCCTTTCCCATCTTGATAAAAGAGCAAGGATGCTCTAATGTTGAGTATGTAAATATATAACATTAAAGGACAACATTTCTTGAAATTAAAAGACCTTTTCTTTTTCTTATACTTGACATAAATCATATTGTGAGATTTTTTTAAAACATTATTCAAAAATATTGAAGCTTTAAACCATGTATTATATCACCTAGGGTCCAAGTAGAATTATCCAGCCTCCAAAATGTAGCAATGCTTACAGAGGAGCCAAAAATCAACTGTGAAGAAAAACAGCACATTCAAGAAGCAAAATTAGACTTATGCTGAATTGGATTTAATAGAATATAAAATATTTGTTTTCTTTATGAGAAGACAAAGGCATGACTCTGTATGTCCTCTGATACATGTAGAATATGGAGTTTCAGATTTATTTTTGCAAGTAAAATATGTGGTGTGTATCTCTTAAATTCATAACAATCTTGGGCTAAATCAGTCTTGCAATTATTGTAGTGCAATTTCCCTATCAAGAAATGCTATGGACTTACTGTTTACCTTTCAGTTGATTTTATTTGCCAAATTATATACCAAATGGTCCCATGGGCTTGCTGAATATATGGGTGCTAACAATGAAAAATGTGCAGAGTTTTAATACCAACTTTGTAAATTGCCTTAATAATAGCTTGTATAATGTAATAGTATTTTCAACCAGTACTTTTAATTTCTAGCTCATAAAGCCTTTTCATTGAACCCCAAGGGTGTAGCTATAAAAGTAAGATTTAATTTTGTATATAATGTGGCCTAAATTAGTTTTAAAGCAATAGGAGGAACATGCAGCTCAAACAGATAAGACTGAAATTATTTTAACTTGATGAAATTTCCTATAGCAAAATTAATCATTATTACAATTGTAACATAATTTGACATAAAAATATAAGACTAATGTAGATCTAATCAAGGTATATATTTTAAATGACTTTACTATAAATTATGGAGGCCATAAAAAGTGTGTTGTAATACTCATATGACAGTAAATATTTTGAAGAGACTTACAAAGAGTAAGTTAATTATATTATTTCTACCATGTTATGAGCTAATAAAGAAATACTACCTCATAATAATGAAATGGTATATTTACGTTCATATGTTTGACCATAATTGGAAGTTCAAACCCAAAACCTGACAGCGCAGTCTCATGGTTGTCAGTCTTTGCATGCTTGTCAACCAGTTGTGACATTTGGTCATTTTGCATCAAAGTGTTTTTCCTGGACTCATGTGGTTATGCAAAAATCTCAGTTTCTCAATTTCTAACACTCACAACTGCAGAGAAAATCTAGCAAGCATGAATGATAAAGCAGCTGAAAAGAGACAGCACATAAGGTCCAAAATTATCTTCTCAGACTGTTTTTTTTAAAAAAAAAAAAAAATGTTTTTTATCAATTTATTATGCTTATATTTGTTCAGGGTCTTGATGCATTCTTGAATGTTTGCGCTTGGCAAAGATACCAGGTTGACCATTTTAAACACATGGAAAAAAACTTCAAAGTCATCAGACTGGTGCAAAATCATTTCCTCTGTAAGAAAATATTAGTGTTAAACAGGGATTTGTTTTTTAAGTACACTGCATAAAGCAGGGCCCAAAAGTTTCCTTGCTATGTTGGCTCTGACTCTACGGGAATATATCTGCTGCAAGCTTTCTACTGTAAATAGTTCTCTTTGGCCTTAAAAAGACACTGGTCACAGCTCTCCTTGCAGCTAAATCTGATATGACTTCAAATCAGACAAGTACAGGAGAATAGAAGAGGAGAGTTTTATGAGAATATGAGAAGATTTTGGTTATTGCGAGTGTTTGCAGCTTCAGAATGTTCTCAATATATACTAAAAGTTTGTTCCACTAACATGTTCTCAGCTGTGTGATATTAACACTTACATACCTGGCTTTGTCTTACAAGGTTTTGTCTTTTGTTTAGTACCCTGAAAAATTCTGAAAAGAAAATTAAAAAAAAAAAAAAGAAGGGGGGTGGGGTGACTTATTCAACAAAACCATCCGCCACATGCAGGAAGGAGTGACTGACAGACAAGCAACCTCAACATGTTCCTGTAGTGATGTACCCAGCCACCTTTCAGACAGAAATGACTGCATCCCAATCCATCAGGAGACAGGACTTTGAAAAACTTTTTCTATATAATACTGCAAGTTCCTGACTCTGGCCAAGGACTGTTAGAGTAAATGGTAAAACTTCCCCCATTTTTGGTATGAACAGGCTCAGACTCATCAAGATTGGCTTTGTGGAATATCCTCTGTCAACATTTCATTTTTAAAGTTCATTTCATCTTTATAAGCCTTATTGATTTTTACAGCAGCTGCTGGTCTGGCCCCAGGAATTGAATAACAGGCTGCAGCTCCCACAACAGCACCTTCCAGCCCAAAGTTTCACATCTTGGATATTTTTAATATCTAAATAGCCTTGTTAATGATTTTTATTCCTGAAGCCTTGTGACTTTTTCACTACAAACAAAAACAATGTATCAGGCAACACAAGTACTTATGCACATTAATTACACATGCACATTTATATACACCAGTAGGAGGAAATGTCATGTTGTACATTAACGTCAGTACTATTAGTCCATCATTTGCCCAGCTGATGGGGCTGTGGGAAGCAGGCAGGGGAGCTGGGCCTTGCCCCTCAAGCACTGCAAAGCTCTAGGCCTTGGAGGAGTCACTGCAGCCTCCTGCCACTGCAGGGCCCAGGAGTATGTTTGGATTATGGAAGCAGAAACCTTTGAAGTTCAGAAAGTTAGGTAAACCGTAAACAAAAACCACTATGAAATACTTGTTTAGCAAGGTGTCATCTAAGTGGGAGTTAAATTTGTCTGCACTTTGTCCACTTCATTCACTTGATTTTATTTAATGGGATTGTACGGCTGGGTAAAGCCAAAAGACCTTAAAAATCACCACCCATTTTTAGCAACATAAGAAATATTTTACAATATTACTCAACTTTCAAGCTGACCTCTTTCCCTACCATATTCTTAGTAACATTAAGTAACATTAGTAACATTCTTAGTAACATTATCCAGCATGGCCAAGGCTGGTGGGCAGGCGGCAGGAGAAGTGCAGGAGGCTGCCAAGCCACAAGTTGATCACTGGGCCCCCAGCAGCACTTTCATGGATTGACTATGAGCTACTGACAGGTAACCTCAACATGGCATTAATTTCTGTCTGAATAAGCATTATTTTTGTTTGGTATGTTTGAGGTTTTACTGAAAATTCATTTCTCTGTCACGCAGGTGATTTTTTTGTTCCTTTGTGCTGAGTTCAGCACTGGGAGCAATGGTCATGGCCAAATCACCACCAGACAGCAATTCAGGACAACGGCAAATTCAAACACAGGATTTTTTGTTTGTTTGTTGCTGCATTGCTGGCAGCAACCAAAGGGCCATGAAAGGAGGATAGCCCTGTGCTCTGACAGCTTTATGTACACCTGTGCCCTGACAGCTCTGCCAGAGGTGGCCCAGGCATTTCCAAGTGGCATTCAATGCCAGAGCTGAGCTGATGCTCCAGAAAACTTTCTAAGCATTGCCAAACAGCATTTGAAGTGTTAACAATATGCTTTGAAATTAGTAAAAATTATTGTATTACTTCCTTTCTACTTTGATACAGATATTTTTTGGTTGCACTCAAAAGAAAACAGCAGTCCTTGAAAACTTTTTTTGGTTTTCCCTTTCTAATCTGTAAAAGTTCCAGTCATCCAGTCTGGAAGAAGAAAGAATATCTCACTATGCAGGGTGATCAATACAAATGATAAATAGCAAGTAGCAAAGTGCTGAAAATCCAGGCATTATGATCAGCTTGCAAACATCCTTTGTGCTCAGCATTTCACTAAAGTGCTCATTGAGCAATCATGAATAATGAACACAATAGTAAAACATATATATATATATATATATATACAACCTTGTTCAGTTAAATACTGGCAAGGAATAAAATCAAATAAATTATTCCATATGTCCATATGATCAGTTTTCCCCTCCAGTTACTGGTTTATCCTCCTCTCCATGGCAAGAACCACAAGAACCTGTCTGTTTTTTTCTCGAAGTATTTTGATGATCTATTGGAGCCTCCCCCTCTGCCTGCAGCCCCCATTTGTCTCATGGCAAATATTTGGTGGGCTGCAGCCAAGCTCCCCTCCATGTATGAGTGCGCTGAGCTCACCAAACAAGTGTGATGATTTTACAGAATACAGAATGAGCTCCCTTATTTCATCAAAAATAGGCTTATACCAATGCCCAGATTTAAGCCAGAGATGCCTAGCAGTTCCCTCATGGGGAATGAGATGAAAAGAAAGAGTTAAAATTTCACTGCTTTGGACAAAAAACATGTATTTGTTCAGGGAAAAAAGTTATAACAAGACGATATGCACTCCTGATGATGAATGAAAGCCTGTTTGTACCTAATGTATCGAAGAAATTGTTCAAGAGGAGTTAATTTCACCATTTCAATGTCTTTATGAGTTATCTGCCACAGAAGTACTTGTTTTAAAATGAGTTGCCTGGCAACCACTTTAACATAGAGCAGCTGACTTTTCTGAACTTTGGGAAATGTTTTATTCATCAGCTGGTATTCTGTGCTCACTTCCCTTCATTTCCAAATTCTCTTTTCTGATTGTTTACATGCTTTTTACATTCTGCAGAGCAGCTTCATGGTCTTTGCAGTGCCATGCAATAATGGACATTGGTTTTTGCACAACAGACACCTTTTTTTGTATAAGTCACTTAAAAAATAATAGGCATTCATGTTGCAATTTTTTTTGGTCATATATTCATATCAAAATGTGACTGGACCTAAGTTATTCTTATGATGCCAGAAAGCTTGGAAGAGGTGTATTTTTTTATATATTAATTAATTTAAAAAATAATATGAGACATTACATTCCTTCAGGAACAGCCCACAGGTCTGTTAATACCAGTTTGCAAGTAGGGAATTAAGGCACTGGCAGAGAAAAAGGAAGACAAGAATTGCTTCAGATTACAACACTTGGAAAAATTACAAGAAATCAAGAAGGAAAAAAAAAAAAAAAAAAAAAAGTTCTTGCCAATAGTGAAAGAGTTCCCAGGGGAAATAACAGCCATCTCTCATTCTAAGCCTTTTCCTCTATAATTTGTATGGTTATACAGAACCTGAACAGACCAAAAGAAAGACACCGACATTTTGACCCACCTATCTTTTTGAAACCTTCATTATCAAATACAGTTTGATGAGGCATCCTCATGTGTTGGTTTAATTCTCTGTGTGGGGAAGGTGGCGTTTGATCTCTGGCTAGAGGACCCCATCTCTTGAAGTGCTCATGCGGGGCTGTGTACCTCCAGGCCTCCACTGTGGTGGGGCCTGTTATTTTGGATAACAGCTTACAGAATAATAATGATGCTCTGATAGGGGTTCACAGTACTCACACCCTTAGGTAGATAGGTTTCCTAGACACACCAAAAATGCACACTGATCATTTTTATCACACTCTCTTGTATGGGACAGTATTTTTGCTTACATGTCCAAGTAAATGATCTTTAAAGGTGTAAAAAAATAACATTTCCAAAAGTAAATGAGAAGGAGGCAAATAAAACAATACCCCAAGCCCTTGGCATTGCACATCTGGTGGTTTCATTTCATGTTTTTCCTCTGGTCCTGACTTACTCCTTTCAAACTAAGTTAAGACAAATTGTTCACTGTTTAAGAAAAAATAAGCAGTCTTTGTCATTAAAACTACTCAACAATTCTCCTTATAAAGGCATCAAGGAACACACCTCAGTGTCATCTGAGGAGGACTGGAGTGGGGTGTAGTGTGCAGGAGAATGTCCCAAGCAGCACTGCTCAAGGCACCTCCACCCCTTGCACCGAGCAAGGCAGGGGTCCTGCTTCCTGCAAAATGGCACATGACCATACACTCTACACTGTCACTCAGAAATGCCCTAAATTAAAAAGCCCAGGCAGATATAATGTCATTACCTCCTAATTTTCAGATGTATGACCATGCGGGCTGTGTTGCTTTTTCTTCTCTCCCAGTCTTAGTGCGCTAGGTAGCAATATACAAATATTTTTAAAATTAGGATTGAAATCTTTATCCTAAAGAAGCAAACAGGTTTGTTTAAATCCCTATCGGAATTCCCAGTTAATTTAGTAGAATTTATGCTTTATTGCAGGACTTTGTCAGAAAAACTGTTGTTGTATGTTTTTTGTCTCAGAAATACAAGACCAGCTGAAAGCCTGAATTTGCATTGCAGTACAGCCACACTCCTCAAAGAAGCATCTCAAATTTAGAAAGACTAAGTCCTGAAGATGTTTACATGTATGTTAACATCTGTTAATTTGTAAGGCAGAACTACAGACACAGACTGTTCCAAAACTCTGGATATATTTGTGTCTGACAGATATTTTGTAAATACAAAGCAGTACCCACACATCATAGTCCTGGGAAAGGAACCCGGACTTTAGTCCTTCAGTACAGGCTTATAAAAACCCTTTTCATAAATCTGATTCACATCAAGAGCTTTCCTAAATATGAAGCTATACACAAGCAAGCACACAATTTGTATCTCACTGCAACTCTGTGTGGCTTTGGCTGGAGTCAGGGAACTCTTTGCCACCATCAGTCAAAGCAAGCCCAAATGCAACCATGAAAGTCTTTTGACTGGCAAAGACCACAAGCTAGAAAAAAATTTGCAGAAATGTAGAAATTAAATCCTTCCTCCAGATGTCATTTCCAGTCAGTACATGGATGTAGTTACAAAAATATTTGTAATTCTTTAATTCTTTGTAGTAACACTAAGTTAAAATTCCCACTAATTAACAGATCTGTTCATCATTCTTGTCCTTTTTTTTTTTTTTTTTTTTTTTTTGCATACTACTCCCTTCCCACTGAAAGTTGCAATTTCTCTTACATATCTTCCTTACACTTATTAGGACCTATTTTATCAGTGAATATTTAGATTCCATTCATGCCCATACAATGACACACATTTACACCAGCACAATTGCATTAAATTACCTAGAATCTCTCTGTTTCTCTTCTGGATGGTTGGAATTCACCTTCCAGGTGTCTATGAAATGGTAACAGAAGCTGATAACACCCAATCTTTCCTTCAAGGAGGAGAAATGATTCCCTCAAGTAAAGCTGTGGTTCGATGGTCTTCCTGTGCCCGTGTTTGGCCTGCTACACATTTGGTCTTAACCTGTTCCTCCTGTAGTTACTTCTTAGATAACCGATGAGGTCTACTTTCCTATCCTCATGGAGGAAGACTCAGATTCACTGTACTGATTAAGTAAAGCTTCCCAAGAATTTTGTGCATTCAGCAATCAAAAACTTAATGGAAGCTTCTTGATTTCCATCAAGTCTTTCTAATTTTCTGTAGAAAAACCCAAAAACTAAAAACCAGACAGGTTTTGTTTTGGAGTCAGAAAATATATAAGGAAAAATCCAAACTCCTTTTCCAACCTTCAGACATTCTGAAACTGCCAGTCTGGCAATTTCAGGCAAGTAGTGACACATTGATCAAAAGAAACAACGCTCAAAGAGCAAAAAGAGAAATGTGTTGCTTAGATATGGTTAAAATGCACCTTCTTTAAAAAGTTTACTTATTGGCCTGCTCTCTGTTGCACACTTTCATGACACATTTTATTCATGTATCTATTATTTTATTATATTACTACTATTACCTATTATCTGTTGTTAATATACTGATCATATACCTCTATATCTGTCACATATCTATGTCATTCTATTCTAAGACTACTTTTCTGTGTATGGAGAAGAAGGCGTCTCAGGAGCATCTGATCATCTGATCAGGTTACGAGTAGCTAATGCAGATGGTACCAGTTGGTAGACTCGTTACACTGCCTGCTTTCCAACCCCAAATACATTTTTAGAAGACTTAAGGAGACAGCAATTATGTGAGGTAATGGTTATTCTTAGCCTATTATCTCTCATGCAAATCTTTATTCCATAAATAAAACCTGAAGGATCCATCAACACATAGAACACACTCCAACATGTCCTCGTGGCACGAAAATGAAGTAAGATCTTCAGATTTGTTTTCAACTGAGTAAACATGGTGATTTTTAGGGCAGGCCTTCAGAGATTTCCTGGTTTAGTAAATACATGAAGATGGTAAAACAACTTGACATAATATTAATTGGAACACTCGCCATCCCTTCAAGAGTTATTGTTTTAGTTCAGTTTTCTAATGGAAAGGAATTTGTTGCACTGTAACTTGAGATTATTACTACAAACTCAATAAAAATATTTTTTAATCGAAAAGGTTCCTGCTTTTCTTAAATATAATAGTAATTGAGTCCACATTTTCTGAGCTATGCAACAAACAACTTTTTACGAATAATTTGTATTCCTCTTGGAACACGATCTATTTTCAAAGGCATTGTGGAACAAAGTGCATAAGCAGTCAGATTTGAATATAATATATTATAACATTCAATCTGCTTACTACAACCCATAGCCTTAAAAATAAAATTATATTAGTTAATGCTGGCATTTGTGCTCCAAAGGGACATGGTTCATTCTCCAATAAAAAGTAGGAGGATTTGCATCTGCCCTGGCTGAGAACATTAAAGATCAACATTTTTCTTATACTTAGGGCGAAACAGTCTCTGTAAAAAACAAGTTTATACAATATTAAAGCAGCAGAGTTAAGCATATAAAAAAGAAGGCACAGTTAACGATGAACATTCAACCTTAATTCTGTCTTTCAGTGTGTTTGCTTTAAGATGTGGTTTGCCATTGTGTAATCACTGCATTAGCAATACAATTAAAAATATGAAGCAGTGCAAAATATGGGGCAATTATGTTAAATCTTCTCCACTGAAAAGAAAATTTAAATAAATTTACTGTATACTTGGTATATTCCAAGTTTACACCATACTGTGGCTTGGGCATGAATTTATGTATAACATGAAATGTAACATTTCTTATTCTCACTTAAGAAGTTACTCCCACAGTCTTCAGATATGATATAATCAGAGAACAGGACCATAAAAAGAGATGCATGCACTCACTACATTCTACATAGATGACAGATGTTTTCAAACTTTAGGACACAAATGAGTCAGTCTGAATACTAACATTTTATATAAAACATTTTATTCTTGAAAGTCCTAGTTTTCAAAAGCTGGATATATCTTTTATTCCAACAAAAGCCATTGAATAAATACAATAATATATTTCTTAATGAGTTTCTTGAAAAGGCAATTCTGTAATCTATTTATAGTGAAATAAATGTATTTTCAAACCAGAAATCTGAAGCATGGAACTGCTACTAAACCCAAAATATCACTTCATATTACATTTTTAAAAATAAATAAATAAATAAAACTTTAAAACTTTTAAGCAACAATTGTATTTGTCTCAAAAGACAAATATCTTCCTTCTTAAAAATATTTCCAATTATTTTGAAATCAAACTGGCAAAACAGTCAAGTTGCACCTTACTATACTATACCTTTCTTGTTCACAATGGCAATGTCCCCACACCCAGTCCTTGCCTACATATAGTTTCTGCACCAGAATAATTAAATCAACAGGAAAAATATTTCCATTAAAATTGGTACCATCTTGTATCACAGACAGAATATCACTGGTACAGAGTTTATTTACACCACTTCTTCTTGTTTTTGTTAAAGCTATGGTGAAATAAAGATCTTTGCAGCTAATGCACTTGTATTCACACTAGGCTGTTACTTCGATTTAAAGAGCATCTGTTCTCCCAGCAACTTAGCTAAATTGTTAAAACAATGACATAAGAAAGGGCAGAGAGAGCTAGATGATAGAAACAAACAAACAAATATTCACCTCTTGCTTTTATCACCTTTTGTTTGGATTAAAAACTTGCAGATCATGCCTATGCCTATAAGTCACAAAAAATACAAGTGCAGTAAAGAAGGGGATTTAGGGTGCTTTGCAGTGTTCACCTCTTTTCTGTAAGAGCAGCAAAAAGTAGAAACATAAAGAAAAATTATCATTCGTTCAGTAGTGTATGAAAGTGTCTTTTTAACAAGAAAATGTTCGTCTTTTAATTTCTTCTCTATTCAAAATCAAAACAAAACAAAACGCTACTTGAAACTTTTCCTCATTATCTGTGATTTATTTCCTATTCCTGGATTTGGAGTGTAATAATGGTCCAAATGTAATAGCCTTGACCTTTGCAGCTCTTCCCAGGGAGGTCACTGAGAATCTCATTTAAGTCATGAGCAAAGATTTCAACTTGGCAATAACATGATGCACTTCGATAACACTTTACTTTAAAATATATATAAGGGCTTTATCTGCTGGGATGCATCCCCTGTGGCTAGACATACAATCAACATATTTTTACAAGCAGGAAAACTGAGGCGCACTGAGAATGAAGTACTCCTGTCTGAAGCTGGCAAAGACGGAATGAGAGGTCAGATTTTCTATATCCAATACTCACTTTACCCACAGTCCCATCCTTCCTCCCAGTGCTGTCCATGTCTTCCCATAACAAGACACAGTTATTATTTTAAAATTGAAGCGTGGGAAGGTTTCTGCAGATGAATACTGCTATTACTGCTCTTCTGTGGTGCTTATTTGAAAATCCCAAGGAATTTCCATCTCGTTAGGCAATGCCCTATCATAAATTTATTCTCTCCTCTCTTCTGCCTGCTTAATCCCATTGTCTCATTTTCTAATGCACTGCACATCAAGACTGCCATTTTTGGTATAGTCCAAAATTCAGTTCTCTTTTACTAATTATGGGAGTCTCAGGCTGTTAAAAGAAAACTAAAAGTAGAATACCATTTTCAAAAGGGCCAAGTGAACTGGCATGAAGTATGCCTGGAGACCAGACTTATCAGTGAGGAATGACTGGTGTCTTTTCTCCCACCATTTTGTCAAACCCATAAAGAAGAAACAAAATGGCAACCACTAATATTCAGATTAATAAAGACCCATATGATTCCCAGCTGTTGACTATAAGTGGCAATCCGTGTGCAGTCTTTGTACCCAATGTGGTTTTCACAAAACCCATATTTGTTTCTGCCTCTCAGTCAAGCTCCAAATAGGAACTGGTATGTAGTAGGATCTGCACAAATAATTTATTGTCTGTCATACATTTAAGGAACTGTAAAAAGAATGTGAAAAAAACAAGGAGGAAGGTTTTTGTCCATTAATCAGGACCTTATACAGAAAAAGAATGGAGTTTTACTTGTTAATACTGAACAGTGGTTAATGCCTTTGGATTTCATGACTTTCATAAGGCACAGGCATTCATATGGCTCTCACATTTTCTGAGAAGTCATGCAGAAGTTAACTTAAGTTTAAGCATTTACCAAAAACTGCAAGGAGTGCTGTATTCTTTGAAAACATTCATGGTTCTCCTCACCATTCCATCTTTTTAAAACACAGTCTAGATTCACATAGCCAAACATGTATTAAATATTAATATAACACATTTGTATCTATTCCTGTTTATTTTCTGAGGGAGCATAACAAAAAGTATTGTGCAGCATGACAACATTAGCTACATTATCTCCTTTTAAATTATCTACTTTTAAATGCCATCTTTCAGCTTCACAGGGGTCCAGCTAATTGGAAAACCGAAAGGAGGGAACACTTTGCCTGCGTCCCCCCGCACCCAGCTGGTCAACCCTGCCGGCTCTGCCTCCGGGGGGTTTCCCACCACGGGATGTTGCTGGAAAGGAGGCAGTGCCACCCTCTCTGACGTGGGAACATCGCATTCCTCCGCCGCTCAGATATCGCGGCGGTCCCAAGGGTGTTGCTGCAGCCGGCTGTAACTTAAAACAGCCTCGCCAAGCACCCTGCCAGCAGCCCCCAGCCTATGGGAGCATCTTGTATGGCCTTCTTTGAACACCCTCACTCCTGAGTTCAGAGCCAAGGCAGGTCTGGCCACACACAACGTTGGGAGCACGTGGAGGCGCAGGTCAGGCTGCTGCTGAAGCAGTGCCTGGGGGGCCGTGAGGTTGTTGCTCTTTAAAGAATAACACTGGTTTATGCATAATGACTTCATCTGAACTGCACGGTTTTGCAAAATCAACATAAAGGTAAGGTTGCTTGGGGAACAGCTTATAGGAATGGGAAAAAAAAAAATCATTTTATTTCCTGCAAATCAGGAACATGTTTATCAGTTAAAATGAACTTGTATGTTAACTCTTTAAGGCCTAAACATTATCATATATCTGGTAGAAAAAGGACAAGGATGACAACTGAAATTTATCATACGTTTGCTATGCAAAAGAACCAGACTGCAGAATACAGATGCATTGCTAAAGAGATGCAATTTCACAATATTCTTCCTTTGCAAACTATTCTTCCATTGAATAATTTTACAAATTATGTGAAAATATTCCCATTGAAAGTGAATATGATTTATACTAATCACTCAGAGGCAGCTGGAATATGAAGAAAACTTCATGCATTTACTGTTTGAAAAACAAGACACTATATTTATGGACACAAACAGAAATCAAGACAACAGTGCATGGGAAAAGATACAAAAATTTTAAATCAGGGGTTGCATTCTCTCTGTCACTAACTACATCATCAAAACAACAATATGAAAAAAGCGTGGCTTTGTATTTGCTTTTTTAGTTTGCTGGCTTTATTTAAATATTTTCAATGGCAGTCACTGGTATTTAAAACTTGATAATACCCAATTAATGTTGCATTCAAACATGAGAACAGGTTAGCAAAGACTGATCATTTTTATATGCTGACTTTATTTTGATTATATCAAAAAATTTCAAGGCAAAACTCTGGGTGAAATCTACAGCCTGGATTATAGATCAAGTCCCTTCTAATTGTAAGATAAATGAATATTACAAGAACAAGAAGACACTGTCTCCAATAATGAATTGCCTTAGTAACTTCTACAAATAAACACCATTTGTAAAATGTTAATAAATCCAGTTCCATTTATTGTCTGCCTTACATATATTGTTGCATCTACACCACGTTTAACCCATCAGCCACATGTTACAGTGTTTGCAGCTGTGAGACTAAAGGTCCGAGCTTGCAGGCCCTCTCAGGACATGCTCTGTACTCCTTAGCACACATGCCAATGCCAACCAGATGCACATCCAGGTTCCAGCTGCTGCAAACTCAAGGACTTTGTGACATGCAACTACAGGCCTAAAGGACACAAATACATGAGTCCTAAATACACTGGATTTTCTCCCACTGTTGTTCCACGTCTTCTATTTTGATGTGTCATTTCTCTCTTTGCTATAGGTGTGCAAAGCCATCAGGACCTGAAGGTGGTGAAGGTACCTCAGTCAGTCCTGATACCCGTGGGCTGGGCAGGGCCATGGGCAAGACCTTGCAATCTGTTGCACACACAGACACACTGACAGACATGTTTTTAGGTTGTGAACCTATTGAGTCCTTACTTTTCTATCTTTAGCAGTTAAAGACAACTTAAAGATCCATTCTGTTTAGTTGTCAAGGCTAAGTGTGACTCGTGAGCAATCTGCTGGGGTGTGGTTTTATATTTGGCAATGGTGCAGCTTAAATGAGCTTACACTGTTCCTCCAGCTCCCATGTCCACCCCAGAACTCATTTGTGCTGCAGCCACAAATGCAGCAGCACCAGCACAATATGGCGGCCTTCTCTTTTGGCAACTCAGTACTTGGGAAGATTTCAAAAGTGCTCATGCTCCACTTTAAGCTCTACAATTCAGCAGCCAGATATCAAAAAACCATGCAGCTTTCAGCATCTGTTCTGAAATTGTAGACAATTTAAGACCTAAAATCCCAACAAGTGTGTGAAGCACCTTGGAAATTCTGACCTGCACAGAACAAAAACAGATCAACCAAGAAGGTGCTCATCTGGTGATGGAAGGTAAGATATTTGTCATGGCTGCTATTGTGATGGGCCAAAAGCTTCAGAGATCACAAGGCCATGGGTAATACACAGGATGAAACTTGAAATACCTGACTGGTCAAGACAAAACAGCAGTCTCTGGAAGGCCTGAATTTGTCATGAAGATAAAATAGGGGAATTTTAGAACCAGGCAACATATAGCAAGACATCTTTTTTGCATTTTTTTTGTTAAATTTTTAACCAAAGAAACTTTCATGATAAATATTTCCCCAAAAATAACCAAGTAACCCCAGGGTTTTCATTGGCTTTTCCCTTTCCTAATATGGTCCCAGCTTTACTGGCTCATGTCTAAACCTTTATCTGTTTGACACAGACCCCAAATAAATAAATAAATAAATAAATAAATAAATAAAAAAAAATGTTGATTTAATTATATTAGCCTGTTCTGGTGGTATAAAAAAATCTATGAATACCCAGAACAATGTGTGAGTGGGGAATGTGTCCCTTGTAAGCACTGAAGTTAAAATGTTTCTGTTGGCTTCCAGTTCTGGAGAGATGGTGACTTTTAACTTTAAGCACATGCTCAATTGTTCTGTGGCAAAGGGAAGGGATTACTCATGTGCTGGATGTTAATTTCTGGATATTGAAGTACAACACTTACAGAAGTGAAAGAGATAACTGTGGCTGTGGAGACTTCGTAATACCGATTGCATTAGATGGTATTTTGGAATGGTGGCAAAAGGCAGGTAATAGTTTACTAAATATGGTCATTACATACAGATATGGCTCTAAATACCGAAAGTGAGTCATTTATCTCCTGCCCCTGATTTAACTAAGGTTTATTCTGGTACCAGTCAATAATACACTAATAGCCTGAAGTTTTCTGGTGTATTTGACATGGAATTTTTAGGAGCAGTTAAAATATAGGCCTCCTATGACAATAAATACCTGGATAAGCATTTGGTACTGTATTGAAGAGGCATACTCACAACATGAGCTACATAAACTCATTCTCTAAATGGGAAGATTTTAAGAGATATCAAGTACAGATGTTTCAAAGTAGAATTTAAGGTCTCCCTGGGTGTCTCCAACTGGTGATCACTCTGTTATAAGCTTAACTATTTACAGAGTTCAGATTCCAGTTATCCACCCAAGTTTTCATCAAGGATGAACCACTGTTATGTTTCAGCAGTTCTTTGCACCCAGTACCTAATATAAACCATGAACAGCTGTAATTTCACTGTCCAATCCTTTCTTATACCCTTACAACATTTGTTCTGTTAATGTAGGTTAATTCTGCAAATAACACTTCTGTAAATTGTTCTTGCAAACTGCTACATCATTTATGTAAGGACTTCTGTGAACTTTGAAAAATTAATGCCTTTAATTTTAGTTGATGGCAACATCAGCAGAGCTCTGTAAATTGCACTTTAATGAGATTTTGCTACAGGGGATAATCTGCTACTGACAGCGTAACATCTTGAAAACATCTGTAGACCTATAATTTTTCTATGACGATTAGATCCCACCACAAGAGTCCAAATACAGTGCAGAAATAAAGGAAAAAATGTAAAATCCTAAATGAATATCCAACCTGTTCTTTAAAAAGAAGAAGCATGCAATGAAAAGTTTCATATGCTGAAAATAAATCATTTTTTTCTGACTAATTAACATTTAGCTTTATTTAATTAAGAAAGACTATTACTGTCTTCACTGCTGTGCATCTGTATATAATGAAGCAAACAGCAGTAGGTATAAGTTACCACAGAGGGATATGCCCAAGTAACCCAGCACTATAGGTGCAAAGGAATGTCTATTATGGTTAAGTAACTGACATCAGAGCTGCTCTTTAATGTTGTCATAAATAAAAGAAAGATTTTCACAGATGCTTTCACATATGGCTTCTTATTTGTCTCTGATGGAGACTGGGAGTTAGATTAGATGCCAAAATTAAATGATTTAAATAGACAGCTGCATAATGCAAACTACTAAATAACACCTTTTGAACACTTTCTATTTATAGTAAGTTCCAAGTCACTGACGGATGACAAATCTTATTTTGCTTTTACTACTGTAGGCTGTTGCTATAAAACCATCATTTTTACAATACCGTAACTTCAAGGTACACTGCAGTCTATTTTAAAGTGCAGAGCACTCAGGATTATCATGGCAAACAGGAGTGGAAAGCTCAGAATCCAAGATTAACTTTAATAGATTAACTTAATCATTGAAATATGCAGTTCATGATTATCTGTAATAGAGCTATCCAGGCAGGGTGAACTGGAAAGGCAGGCTGAGAGGGGACTTCAATGCAAACTTCTGGAGAATTTTCAGTCTGTCATAATCCAAGTTCAAGTGAAGTGATGGACATCAGACAAGGCACTCAATGCCTAAGTGATAATCAATCACTTACCAGCAATAAGTAAGGTATTATATCTTGGGGATAAATCATTTCATTAAAAATACTGTATTTGGTGCAAGCAGAAATGCAGGTATGTAAGTACTGGTAATGTTGCTATGACAATGTATTCAAACTGGCACAGGTAAGCAACATTGTAGCACAATAAAAATACAGAAGGAAGAAGAAAAAAAAAAAACTATAAAAAACTATATTCGTTGAGTTCAGAGACTCGAGTCAAAAAAGGCCTGCAGCATTTCAGGATAAGTATTTAATAACTGTATAACAGGATAAGATAACCATTATATATAACCATTATACATAACCATTATATATATATATAATATATAACCATTATATAACCATTATATAACCATTATATATATATATAAGTATAACCATTGCATTTTCCTTAAATTGTTTATCTGTATCCTACATAATGATAAAAAAGAGGAAGTAACAGTTCAAAAGTATGAAATCTGCATGAATTATTCCAGAAAGGAATTGGAACTGCCAGTCCTACTGGGGTCAGAAACCCTCTCCTGAGGCAATACTGGTTATTTCCAACAAAATGGAAGGATAGTGGACAATTCTGAAATACTATCAGTAGAGACATCTTTTCCAGAAACACAAAGATAAGTATCTCTTGAAAGATTAATCTGGTGTTTCTACACAGCCTTTCCCACTCTTCATGAGAGTCAGCAAAGCATCATTTAATCCCTTTGCCATGAACAGTGAAGCCCAAAATGTGCATCCCTCTTTGTACCTGACATAAGTAGCTAATGAATATTAGAGATATTTAAACAACTTCCCCACCATTTCAGCCTTGCTATGGATCCACACCAGGGAATCAGACAACTTTCAAACACACCTACACTCTTTCCACTCTGCTAAAGAAAGCAGGACATGAAAAATAGCTTCAGTCTGTTAGAATCTCCATTTTACAGTCAGAGAAAATAAACCAGGATGTATATGTTTCGTGACAGAAAGTTAGAGAGAGCAAGGATGCCAACACTCCCAGCTCCAAAACGAGTTAAGTAGATTATGCTGCCTCCTTATAGCTTGGTCTCACAGTGCACACTGTATCTGTCGATACCACATGGTATTCATCCATTTTGCTTTTTCTAGACAGTACTTTTACTAGCTAGCAGCATACGGTTGATACCATTAAGAAGAAACTAGCATTTAGTGGAGACAGTGGTTGCCTGTAGCGTGGTACTATGTAAACAGAGGTAATGAGAACTTTACCATGATGTTTATAAACCCCTTTAGGTAGCCAAAGTTCCTTTCACGTAATCAAATAAATAATGTCAACACAATGTAATCCCCATTCTTCAGAGAAAAAACAGGACTGAGCTCCAATTTAGAATTTTCTAATTCCATTTGCTTCACTCCTAACAGTTTAAGTCTGCTATGTGTAGCTCTAGGTAAAATGTTCCAAGTGGCATGTGTTTTATTAACTACATTTTGTAGGAATTAATACAATTAAAATAGTACTTTTTATGTCAGTGTCAGCTAAATTAAAAAAGATACCATTAACAAAGACCTAAACCTAGAGAAAATATATTTTCACTAATCCAGTGTTTCTGCAGTCTTAGTGTAACAGAAGCTCTGAAAGATACAAATGTGGATGCATGTAGAAACGTTTAGAAAAGACTAATGTAAGTTTGAAATATGGAACAGTGAGATATGACAATAGTCTTTAAAAGCAACCTCTTACAAGTTTCCCTTTTTAATGATTCTCTTGGCTGGGAGAAATCTCCTTTTCTTTCTCTACTAAAGTGCTAGTGAAAGGGGTGTAGCATCAGCTTTCCAGAAAGTTTTGTTGTGCTACACCATAAATGATTAAACTACAGAGGGAAGGGAAGCTTTGGTTGATACTCTTTATAGGAAAGTCATTAAAGCTTATGCACACCTTTTCCCATCAAAAATCTGAGGAAGCTCTCAACAAGCAGTCATGTCAATTTGTAGCACACTAGGCAATTTATTTTGCATTTCAAACATGAGCATCATAACCAGAATACAGCACATGGAAAGCCACCAGGCAAGCTGAAACTTAGAGTAAAAAATGTCTGAGCACTTGAAGAGCTCTGGAACAAATTTCTGTGCTGTGATTTCTATGGCACCATGTCCTGTAGATGTGAAAAGCTCTGTCTTGAGGGGCTAAGTAACCCTTCAACTACAGTACCAGTGTGCTCCTGTCTCACTGCTGCTCCTAAAAGAGATGTCTTGGAAGAGTATATTTGGTTTTATGCTATTTAAGAATTCCTTCATAAAGAAGGGGAAAAAAAAAAAAAAAAAAAGTCAGAGCTGTAAGACTGCATTACATTTCCTTTGCACCACTCTGTGCAAAGCAAGAAAAAACTTTTGAGTATTGTCCAGTTCACTTTATTTTGCTTCACGTCTCATTAACTCAAGCAGAATAATAAATACTATCAAAATAGAGTCCACTAAGAGTGATAGATTGGTAAATGGCTGGCCTTTTTGTGCAATATATACATATATATTTTATGAATGTGTGCACTTCTTATTACCAAATGTACTTTTTATTAAGTGTCTCTCACTACCAGTATTTACATTATTTTCTGTGAGTGCTTTGTCAGCATGTGTTACCATTCAGTGGGTCTCAAAACTAACAGTTTCAAAGTCACTAGAACTGGAATTATATGGCAAAGACAGCAAAAGCGGGTACTGACCCATGAGTGTTTACCTGATTTCTGAAGTGACTGTCAGATTAAAAATCAAAAAAACCTAGGGAAACCTAGGGAAAAAAAAAAGGTCAACAGTGTCATGAATATCAGAAGCAACATTTTGTAAGGCTGAGTTCTTAATAAAATAGGTGTAGTATAAAGCACAACTGTTTGAAAAATTGAAAATAAATCACTTTGGATAAGGCAACTGAAAATAATAATACTGCTTTATTTCTGAGTATATCAAGTAATTGAACAATTTAAATCAGCCTAAAATGCAATAAAAATGCAGCATCATGGCAAGAATATTTACCGGTGAGTGACATTGACCATAGTAAATTAGCTACTTCCCCAAGCCAGAAGTGGTGAACTATGACCACTGAACAAGCATGTGGCTTATTTTCAAGGACAAAGATCAGCATCCAATTGATTGCTGTATTATCACAACCCAGAGAATTTATTTATCTTCACTAACAATAAGCCAGGAAGATAAGGTTTATACTTCACTGAAGGATAACGACAAGATTTGTAACTCCTAGCTGATCTTGAAGATACTGTTTAGATAAGGCAGGTTGGAATAGCTCTCACATTGAAATGTAGTTGAAAATGGTCAAACTAAACAAAAAGAGTCCCTCTGTACTTCAGACAGCTAGGCCAGATGCAAATAAAAATCAAATACTTTTCCCGCCCTACAAATGCTTGTCAAATGGCTAGGTAAAATCTAGGGAGCTCAGCCTTATCAGGAAAACAGATGTTGCCTCATCAGGTTTGATGCTCATATGGATGTTTAAGTCTCTAAGGCTAATAGTACAGTTCCAACAGTAGCTCTGACAGAGCTTCAGTGAATACATTTGTGATATATTTCATACACTCTGATAGTCTATACACCCTTGTAACTACAAACTTTGATCCTTCCCTGGAAGTACAGGAAACACCTGGATAGTCTAATAAACTCTGCTACACAGTTGGCCACTTTGTGCACTGCATCTCCAAATTGTAACCAGGTCTCAGAAATATGAGATGTGAATCTCCATTTCCTCTGTATCACAGGCTTCGATGCAATACTCTCTATGCAAAAGTGAGCCCTTGGGGAGGATAGTGAAGGAAGAAGAGACACAAAACAGATGAAAGAGAGTCCGTAAACCTGAATGCATTTCTTTATAATGTGTTTCTCTTCAAGCAAGAGGATGTTGTCCATTCCCCTGTATGCCTTCTTTGCTGAGCACAGATGTAGTATCTGGGCTTTTACTACGCTATCTGCTCCTTTACTCTTCTTTCTTCTCAGGAAGAAATATCATTATTTCCATTTCAGGTTGTCAGTCTCAGTCCAGAAATTTTGAGCATGAGGTATTTTGGCCAGTGGTGACTCTGACCAATACAGAACACCTGACTTTCCTCACCCCTGTCATATACTCTTTTTAGCAAATCTGATTACTGGACAAAAGCAGAACTTGCAGTACAAGTCAGAGAGGAAAACAATTCAAGTGTGAAGAAAGAAGAAAGCATTCTTGACATCAGTCATTGATCCACATCAATGTTAAGACACAACTTTGTTACACTGTTTACTGTGGAAGATTTACATCAGCTTAATGTTTTTATACCACTAGGTTGATTTGGTAGGTCAGCCTCCTAAAAGACTGTGTTCATGTTTATTTGTTATTGTAACTTTAACATCTTTGCATTCTTTCTGCTTTTTCTGTTTTCTTTTCCTCAATTTTTATGCATTCATCCATTTATATACTGAACTAAACAGAACAAGCAGTAGTGCATACTTGGTTTGTAATGGCATTATTCAATCCTAAACAGAAGAGGCAATACCTAGTATGGAAAAGACATCTCATCTCCCCTTTCTCTATTCTTTTTTTGTTTGTTTAAAATAATATGTTACACAGCTGAGATTCTCACAGTCAGAATATGAATCTGTATTGATATCTCTTACCAGTAACTTTCTATCTTACCAGAGACAACTAACTAGGAGAGTTAGGAGAGCACATACAACTAATCCCATGGGAAAACACATGCTGGAACAAGTTTTATCCCTTACATTACCAACACACTTCTTACATTCCTTGTAGAAAGTTACCACCTGACAGATAGGCACACTAACCTTTTTTCAAGAGCATGCTTGAGGTTTTTCCCCTGTCATTCTGATCCTGAGCTCCTTGTCATCCTTATCTACCCCAGAACTGGCATGTTAGCTGTTTGCTAAGTGCCACACACAAGCGGTATGATGCAAATGTAATAGCAGATAATGGTCCGTAATATGGTTAAGCTAAGCTTAACCACACCTAAGCTGCTTGTGGTAATGTTGAATCTTGTCAGGGTTTTGTAGTACATTGCTTGAAAATGATGTTAGAGCTAATGGATGCTCATTGCATGATTAGTCCTCTTTTATTTGAGAATGAGCAATGTATTTGCTTTTATCCAGGCTTTCAGCATCACTCACGGTCCTTTGGATGGTTCTGCTGAATAGTGGTTGTATAGGGAGGCTGTTAAATAGGTCTCAATTTAGGAAATGCACTGAGGTACTTTTCCAGCCTTCCCTCCTCAAGAACAGATATGCTTTGCTATATGAGCATATCTGCTCACCTTACTAGACACACAAATTAGATCGGCTGATGGGTGTAGATTAAAATTTGGCATGAATTTCCTTATACTTTTACCTCTGGACTTTTTTTTTATCATATTTCCTTTCTCATTTGCACAGGCAATTCTTTTTGTTGGTACTCATTTAAAACAATGGTATTTAAGTTCTCTATTGCTATCTTATCTGAGTTGCTATTATTCTCCTCCTCACTTACTATTTGTATACTCAGTGGGGCAGACCAAATAAATTAGTAAAAAATGTTCTTGTTTCCAAGAAACAACTGTAGTGTCCATGAAAAGGCTCAATTATGGTAGAATAGCTCTTCACTTCTTATAAACAGTATAAAATATATAAAAAATAATGTTCTTTCAAGAAGTTTTCCAAAAAAATAAAAATATTTTATGTAGCTACAAATTCTAATCAAGGTAACAATATAAAATAATATTTAAAACTCAATTAAAAATCCAGATTAATTCTGAAGTGAGTGTACATTTGCCTGAGTGTAATACACACTGCATTCATTTCAAAAGAAGGGGAAAACAGTCTTAGATTATGTTTCTTTTGTTTTTGTTTTTTAAGAGTAAATCAACATGAATGTTGTTTATGCTCCTATTTTTTTTTGCTTCAGCATCACGAGTATTTTATACTGGATTCATGCCTGGTCCCCAAAATCTTATTTTAAACTCGGCACAATTTTGCAAAGTTCTACAGGCAATTCCTTGAAATTCTTATAGCAATAAAACCATATTTTAAAACGTATGTAACAGAAAAAAATTATAGCACTATAACAAATAAAATTAAATAAATAAAATTAAATAAAACTGAATTAGAAGTTACCGAATAAAGAAATATTCCTTTATTGCTCTCAACTGGGGCCTAATAGAAGATATTTAAGCAAGCAATGAACTCCTCACATTTACTTTTGACTAAGCTTCTACTTTAGCAATTACAATTTGAAATACATTTTTCAAACCTTTGATTTAACGCAGTTTATCAAAACTGGCTGCATGTCTTAATTGAACCTGTCACTTGAATGTTAGTTTGCATCCTCTAGTTTGCAACATTTGCAATACACATCCAAAAGGGAGAACTAAGCACATTTTACTATTAATGAAAAAATATTTCTAAATATGTGGCATCCTTCCTCACCTGATAACAAGCCACCAATTTAAGGTTTGGGTTCTTGTATTTCTACTCACTGCTGATTGAATTATGTTTAGAATATTTTTTTTAAATATACTTAAATATATGGTATTTTTCTTGAGATCAAACTAAGGTGTCTCTTCTCTATTCTTACTACTGCCAATTGTGTGATTTACACACAGTTTAATTATTCAGATGTTTATTATGTTCTACATAATGAAATTTGGGCCCTCATATTTTTTTCCTACATGCTCAGTGCAGGCTGCAATTATAGCCACAGATATCTGTTTATTTGATGAATTTTGCTTCTTCTGCATAGTTTGATAAATATGGAAATAAGTCAAAACCTACTTTATATACAGTAATTAAAGTGAAAAATCTAGTCATGATGCAAATCCTTAATTGGACTCCAGGAGAGATATGCAGAATTTCTCTTTAATAATATGGGATGACTGGGGACAGAAAAACAAAGCACACTAAAATATGGTTTAGAAGCACAATTAATCACAAAATAGAAAACAACCAATTTAGCATGGCTCATTCAGTGACTCTCAAGGCTCAGGTAATGTTCTTTTAATCATCTGGCTCTAATATTAAGGTTGTGTCATGTGCAGCTGAAATAAAACACAATATATGTGCTGATCTTCAGTGTGAAACATTCTCTGGTGTAATTTGTAAACACAGCCTTTTCACACTAAAATGCTCAGTCTAGTTAATGACATGTAAGTGAATGATCAAACCAATGTAAAATGTTTTTTAACTATTATTATTTAATGTATTAATTCATTAGCAAAAAGAAACTCACTTGCAGTTTTGTTTTTTTTTTTTGGCAGGGAGTATATTTTTGTTAGCTATATGTAACTCATTTTGGTTTTTGATGTTGTTGTTTTTTAATTAGGACAAAGTCATTATTTTTGCTGATGATGTTCCAAAGAATATAGTTGTTAAGTGGTATTAAATTGATGGGTAGTAGCACAGCACAGTCAGAGCTGAGATACAAGTCTTTCAGAAAGAGAATTCTGCACAACCTAAAGAAATAAATGTTTTCTTTCCAAGCTCTGAACATATATTGCTCTAATCAGCCAAAATTAACCATCACTGTCATGTAATTTGATTGTAAAAATATTATTCTCCATATAGCTTTGTGTAATACCCCATTAGAGGAATATGATCACACTTTAGTCAAAAGGTGTTGGATTTACTGTATTTAAGCTACAAGTACAATTAGTCTGCTTTTGCACTTCTCCTAAATAAGAAATACCAGAATTACACTTTTGTCTTCAAATGGATTATAAACATTGAGTAGGAGCCAGAGGTCATCCTCCCACACTGCCAAAATTATTGGGGCAAAGATCTGCTTCCAAACCTACAGCATTTGCCAAGCGTTCAGCCTGCCTGACCCAGTGACAGCCACAGAGTACACCAGAGGCTCTGTGGCTGTGACATGACCAAGAGGACCATTCTTCTGTTAACCAGATGCGCCCATTGGTAGAAACCATGACTGCAAGCTTCCATGCTGAGAACAGCTGAAATTAGAGAGGCTTGATGTCCAGTATTCAAAATCACTGTTAAAAGTCTTTCTAAGTCAGGATCCCAACTGTCTTTGGGAGATAAAAGGAGTCTTATGCAATCCAGTTTCAACGTAGTCTACTCTTGACCACCCTGAGATGACCTGGCACCTCTTCATGCACCTGCCGTAAAACTTAAAGGCTTCAGAAATTCCTTTCTTTGAAGTGTCCTAATAATAACAGTCTAACCTTTGATGTTTCTTTCTGTACCACATGCTTGAACTTCTTATAATCTAAAGTGTATAACCTTCAATTGCTAAACACAAAGTGGTTGCACATCTTGAGAACACACTATAAACCTAATGCAAACTGTAGTAATGATGTTTTTATTTCATTTATATTTAGTGTTTTATTTATATAGCATCACAAACCTAAATGCTTAGCACAACAATTGGACATTAACAATCTAGGCTGATTAGCACTGAGCAAAATTCACCTTCTACAGCTTGAAGACAGGAAAAAACTCATGCAAAATAAGTTTGCTGTTCAAAGACAATATTTTAGAAAAAGATCCTTTTCACACCAAAAATCAAAGAGAAATTCTGTTTCCAGTTTCCAGTGACTTGAGATCATTTTCAGAGAGTATTTTTTGATGTATAAAGATTACTGGACCCTGAAGAAGTTAGAGAAAGTTATTTTTAAAAACCCTTCTTAGCCTGATTGTTACTTCAGATTTCTGTAAGTTTTTACAGAGCCCTCTGAGAATGTCTGTCCAGTTCTGTTTTATGTTACTTCACAGATTTTTAATATTCAATAGTCCTTATCCCGTGCAAATGTTTAGATCTAAAAAGAATTGTTTCTAGTCTCTATTTTTAACTCATACATCGGGGATGAATTTTATCCAAGATGTATCATTTATATAGCTCTGGGGAGAGAAAAAACACATCCTCCATGTAGCCCTGGTCCTGCAAAGACTCATGAACAAGCTGAACTTCCCTTGCTGTAAGCTATTCTGCTGTAATTGTGTGCATCTGCAGAGTGCTGCTCCAGCATTATTTAAATTCCTGCTTTTCCTGTTAATCACTCTTTTGGGTGGTCATTTCCAGCTGACTATTTTTCACCTTATGGTTTTCCAGAACTTCAGGGCATTAAATCTAATCTTGCCCTTTGGTTGGAGATTATTTTTAAGATCAATTTTTTTGTTTCTTTGAGGAAACTGAGCTTAGGAAGTAAAGAATTTAAACAACAATTATTCACATTTTAGATTAATGTGGCTTTTCCAGTTGCTTACTGCAAGGTTCTTTTTCTTCATAACTAATTTTAAGTCAAAGATTTGCAATGCAATAATCATCAATGAAGAGAAAGGTATTCTTGAGGGGATATAAATTGCTCCAGTACATCCACAAGGAGAACATGTTCCTCTCTTCAGTTTCAGTTTTGTTACTAGATCTTTGCAGTGGATCTATATTGATTTCTATTTGGCTGAGTTCAGAGCAAGGTTCAGTATATTGGTCTCCAACTGCACGATTAACATCTAAATTTACAAATTACCAAAATGAGAGCAGATGCAGCTACATATATGTACCCAGTAAAATATCTATAATAAAACAGGAAAAGATTTGGAAAAGGGGTTTGGAGAAGGATAACAAGCATGATCAAAACTCAACTATAGCCTCCCAGTGTGGGTGGGTTAAATAAATGTAGGATGTTCAAACTGGAAGAATAAATATATATATACACATATATATACTTAAATGACTAATGGAGACATCGTAAAGTTCCATAATAGCAAGAATAATGTGAACAGGATATATAACAAATGAATGCTTATTCTAAAACTGTTGAGGGGCTATCAGATGAAACTTGTAAATGTCAAGTTTAGAATTAAAAAGGGCATTCTTGATAGTGCATTGTTAAGGTAAGGAATTTTTTAACCTGGAAGACACTTGGACCACCAAAAGCATTTGGAGATATTCATGCAAAAGAAACCCATTAGGACTAGTAAAGTGAAACATGGCATCTCTACAAGAGGACATACCCCAAGAAGCTGGGAGTGTAATTCTGAGAAGTACCACTGCACAATTGCTTTTATATTCTTCCCTAGGCATCTTTTGATGTCTCTAGTCAAATATAGGATATTGGGACAGATGGACCTTTATCCTGGCCTAGTGCAGGCACTCCTATAGTTTGAAGAAAACTGTACAACTATGTGACTAATTCCAGTGTCTTCAGCAATAAGGCAAAAGATATAGAATATTGAGATTTAAAGAACTCTGAAGAAATGGTATATCTATGTACACGGAAAAAAAAATCAGAATTAGATTTCTCAAAGACAATGTTACTATATAATGAGGGAACCAGACACCTCACTTGAGAGCCTAGTTCAGAATATCCCTTGTTAATACACTACTGGAGGTAAAAATAAAAAATTGGTAAATGTTGGGTTATTCATATTGTGTTGTGACATTTGTCTTTTAAATCACAAAGGAGCCTCCTAAGTGTTTCTAAAGCAGAGTGAAATCAGCATTTGCCTATACACTTTTACTCCAACCTCCAGATTCCCCAGATCAGTTCCCTTTTGTGAATTGATTATCAGTGATGTTTTTTTCTACTATCAGTTTCCCACAACTCAGTGCAGTTTTGCAGACAGCATTTCACATAAAGGCATTAGCACCTCCTTGGTTTCTAAAAAGATCTCTCCAGCCTGAAATTACTTTTGCTGCAGTATCACTTTACAAGCTCTTTTCTAATTTGCTACTCCCTATAATTCTAGGTATTTTTCAGTCTGACTGCTTTGTAAGTATCTCCTTCCATTATGTAAAGTGGTTTCTTTTCAGATTCTAGATTGTAGAGCTACTCAAAGTGAACAAAATTTTTTCACTTGCATTTTTCATTATCATGTTGCACTTAAACCATTTCTTATGGGAACTTAATAATGTTCTGTAGCTGATTAGAGATAAAAAGGTCTACATTCTTCCTTCAAATATGTACAAAAAGCTCCTACTGACTGACTTTAATTAACTGAATTGATTTCAATTCAATGGTCTAAATTCATTCTTCAACTAATTCTACTGAAGTCTAGTGAGCCAAATATTGTGTGACACAGCTGAATTCCACATCCAAACCCAAGGCAATATTTTGATATTGTCCATTACACAGATGAACAAAATGAGAATACTCAGCACTGAAAGTTGAGTGACATGCATACACTGAGCTATATGGAAATTTAGACTAGAGTAGGTTAGTCCATACATTGCATAACTATAAAATTCTCCTCCTAGGCCTAGTGATTACCACCCTGAAACTCTGGAGTGGTGTCATACAAAAAAGTCTCCCTTAGGCTTCAGTAGAGGTCAGAGTTTCCCTACACATCTGCAGAATAACAGCTCTAATGCAGCGGCACTAAGTTTATTTAAAGAAACTCAAAAATAAAAATAAAGCAATTAGGAAGGTTTCCAAGAGCAAACAAGTTGATCAGGAAGATAAAAAAATCAAAGAAAGCAGGAAGCAAGGCAAAAACTGTAAGTATTTACATCTACATATGGAGTTTGAAAATCCAGGTGGTTTCTGTTTTGCTCCTATTTACTTCAGAGATTGAAATATCCAGATGTCAGTACAAAAATATACTTGAGAACTGTAATACTTTAAAAGAAATTGAAAGTCATGCTCTGTCTATTCTACCTTTTAACTGACAGTTTATCAGAAGCTTAAGCAGTTAATACAGTAGTTGTAACAACGAAAGTGTAAAAACTGCAAATTATTGCTCCTTCCAATGCTCAGCCTAACTTAATATGAGAGTCAGCTTGTTGAGTCAATGACTTCAGAAAGATTTGAATTAGCTCCAAGTTAGTATATGTTGTTTTTTGTTTTTTTTTTAGTAATACAGTTATTATATCTTTAAGAATTAATGTGCTCTGTCTCTTGGCTTTTTGGCCAGTTAACCTATTTTGGGACAAGAACAGCTTTGGTAGGTAAAACCAAGCTGGCATATCCCGTTCTAACAGTGGTTGATAAACGATGCCTGGGGAGGGAGGCCAAGCATATTGCAAGACAAATTGGAAGAGTCTCAATTTCAGCCATTTGTTGCACAGAGACATCCTGAACCACATCCTGAATGCTGAAATTGGAGTTTCTTGCTCTTGATAATGTTTTCTTCTATTAAATTGTCCAGTCATTTGTTCAATTTGTATAGTATCTTAGCATCCCATGGCAAAGTTTCACATTACATACTGTGTGGAAAAGTTGAAAATAACCCAAAGCTAATACTGTCACCTGACATCATCACTTGAGCCCCTTCTATTCTTGTATATTATAATACAATAACAAATAAATATTAAGGTATTTTAATACCTGCTGCTTGGCAATTTTATATGCATCCTATATTCTATAAAGCCATCGCTGTATGCAATTTAAGTCATATTTTAGGAGATTTAGGAGATAATTTAGGAGATTATACCAGACATACAGATAATATGCAATTGATAATATTGTTTTGATTGAATAAGCTGAATTAGACCATGAAGGAAAACATCAGTCAATTCAGTTGGAAGGAGCTGCCTTTCTTGTTTTAAGCCCTGGATTACTCTACAATCATCAAGCATTACTTTCAACACAACATGCAATGTTTCTTCAGATGCAGTTCTGGGTTCAGGAGCCAAGAAACACCATCTGAGCAATATATTTTCCAGCACAGGTGTCTGATGAACACAGGGACTCACCTCATCTGCTCAGTACAATCAATCCTGTTTAGAAATTGAACAGTGTCTTAATATTTCAATAGCTTGAAGTTGTTTCACTAGATCATGATGAACTAATCTAAGACCACAATGGCAGAACTACTAAGTGCATAAATGAAAATATGAAAAGAGTAGCTATAGCTATGACTAAAAGCAAAAGGAAAATTGTATCCTTCCACTGCCAAGCAGAAATTAAAGTCTTAGCTACTTTACCAGGCTTTTATGACAAAAAAAAAAAAAAAAAAAAAAAATCTAACTTCCTCCAGATGAGAACAAAACCCAACAACGTTCATATCTTTATATTTTTTCAATAAAATCTTTTTTTTCTGTGATTCTTGTGATTTCTACACTTTCGTATTTCTCTTATAGACTAGCCTGTGTTGAGAGGTGATATAATCTGAGGTCACCACAGGATTAAATAGCAACCTTTGCCACCACCAAGCATGAAGTTTGGGGATCATGATGGCACACCCAGCTCTAACTGATGGAGTCATAAGAGATTTTATCTCCCATGTCTTCTCATTTGCCCTAACCTAGGTATATCATTTTGGTCTTGTTCAGGTATGTTGATGACAAGCCAAATGAATTAAGAATCCATCAGTACCAGCTACAAATAAGAACAGAGTAGTATATGTAATCTGTATTCTAAAACTATAATGACATCTGTTTCCACAGCAATCCTGATAATATCTTCACATATTCATTGAGCAAAAGGGCACTATGAAGAAAACAGAAGTGTTTATAGAGCAAAGACTAAAGGTTAATCTCATCAGAGCTTGTTGGAGACAGTGCTTGAACATATATTTTCCCACAAACAATGAACAATGATGATTTACAATTTCACAGAAGCATTGTACAAATCCCTTCAAAGGCAGTGGAGGTGCTTTTCCCGGGCAGAGAGAATAAATATTCAGAATATGTTCTTCATCCTAAAAGACGACCTTACTTGCACTAGTATACTAAAATTCAGAAAATTAGAATATTTTCTTTCCAGTAACTTCCCTATCCCTCTCTATGGAAAAAAATAAATAAATAAAATAAAATAAACCTTAAGAACAATTATGTTTATCACAAAGCTGTTGCATAAGCAGAGATAGACATTCTACTTGCTTTTGCATTTAATATTCAAGCAGAAAGAAGTCATCATTTGCATAAAATTAAGAAGCTGCCTGAAAACTAAGTAGCTGACATTAATGTGTTCCAGCTTAGCATATATTTTTGTATGACTATGACCAATATTTTTATCTAAATATAATCAGTTCCAAGACCAAAAATGAAGATGTTGGTCATGACCTTCACAACAAAAGCCCCATCTTCAAGACTCAACTCAGTGGGGGAATGAATGGGCTCATACCTTACAGGGTGGTAGATCACTGAGCTCTGTTTGTGTTCGTTCAACTGTACCTACAAAAGGTAAAAGTTTATGGTAGCTCCTGTGTGATTATTTACATAGAAGGGAGGAAAAACTTGATACACTAATTAAGGAGATCTAGGAAATACTGTTATTGTTCCTAGAAGGATGTACTTTAATGCATATTTTCTTCATCTTTTCATTATAATTATAAATGAAGACCTTAGAGAAGAACTTTAATGGGTAATTTCTGTCTGCTTTACAGGAGGTGATAGTAAACTAGAGGTACATAAAATAAAGATTGCAGAACCTAATGATTTTTATTAAAGCTTTGGTGAGTTTTTCAGCAGATATGGGAAACTCCAATCATGAAGATCTACCAGTCCTTATTAAAAATCTATACACAACAGTTTGTATTAAGCTCTCAGTGTCTTAGACTCAAAGCAAAAATGAGTTCAAGAGTTTTTCTTGACCATTGTGAAACAAGCAAGAGAACAGAAAAAAAAAATCCAGTCCACAAAGACAATATTACAGAACTAAGTACATTTGGATGTACTGAATTCCTAGAGCAACTGCAGTATTCAGAACTCCATTATCCAGAATTTATGGAGAAAGTTATTTTTAGAAAAGTATTTTTCTATCGACAAAGAACATGACAAATACCTAATTTAAGCAAGGGAAGTAATTTTAGGCTATTTGGGGCATATTTAGGGTAATTTGGGCATAAACTGATTTTCCTGCAATACTGGACTCGATTATTTTGCTAAGTAACTGCAACTCCCTTTTGGCACCTTATTTTAGTTTTCCCCTGTGTGTTTTGAATGCTTCTCCAGCTCTGTACCATGAAGGCCACCCACACGCTGAAAACAAAACAATTTACACCAAAAAAAAAAAAAAAATAGTCCCTGATCTCCATAGAGGGAAGAGAAAAAGAAGTCTTAAACGAAGCTTCTCTTTTCTTTGTCTTCTCCTCCTTTAAAATCTGTTCTGTATCCTTGAAGAGGAGGGGATCCCATTTGTGCCTGCCTACAGAATGGCTACAGATCCATATTTATCCTACTTCCTATACACAGAGTTCATGAAGCTCTGCTCATGTAGTACTTCACACCTGAGAAAATAAGCCAATCATCACCTAATATTTCACCAATCAAGGTGACTTCAAAAAGTATACTAACTGAATTGTAAATGGGAGTTGAAGTAACCAGTCAATATGAGGGGCTTATCCTACATCAGACAAAGACTAAAATTATTTAAACTTGAAACCATGTCAGAACAGTTTCACAAACCACTAAGGGATGCAACTCAGAATCTAACAGAGCCGAAAGTATTAATACTATGTGAAGTGTCAAAAAAAAGCAGTAACCCAGAAACCTTCTGTCATCAGTACGTCTGAGTAGTGACCACAACAGAATGGGATGTCTGTCAAAACTTAAGCGAATCAACTATTAATCATAGATTGGCTTGGGTTGGAAGGGGCCTTAAAGACCTCTAGATCCACCCCACCCCCCTCCATGGACAAGGATGTCACCCACTAGATCAGGTTGCCCAAAACACCATCCAACCTGACCTTGAACACCGCTAGGGACAGGACATTTTGAATGGGTGATGCTTTTATAAATAACATATACAACTAATAGTATATTGAGGATATCAAGAGGATGCTTCCTTGGAGAGAGAAATACATGTTAAAGTACAATTTTAAACTACAGCTTTCATACTCCAATCATTTTGGAGTAGATCCTAAGTAGATCCCTTCCTAGATCCTAAGCAAGAAAATCCAATTATATTATTTATCCTCCAGACTCCTTTCCTCAGTCCCAAATTGTCTCCAATATATGGTTCAAAACCAACATAACCGTGGTTGAATCTATAGGTGGAAAAAGAAGACTGAGCAGCCCAAATCTGGAGGTCTTTTCTTGTCCTATTTTTTTATGATCCTATTTCTTAAGGGAAGAAAATGCTTGGTTTTCTATCAGAAGCTGATGTTCCAGTAGAAAGCTAATTCCCTTGAGAGAAACAGATAAGTTTGTTACTGATACCTTGGACCCAGATCCAAACAGAACATAAATCTCCTAAAATGAGTCTTAAACAGAATGTAAACACCCACAATCAAGATCTGTAAAAACCTCTGCAAAGCTGCAGTCAAGTGTTCCAACTTGTATATTTTTTCCATACCTTTAGAAAAAAAGTAATAAATTACTCAGAACATCTGCCTGAACACGAACTCAACTTCCGAATGTTTTTTTCTAATCACATTTTGGCACCTCTCCCATTCTCAAGTCGAGTGGAGATACTGAAACCAATCATTCCTTCTCCAGCAATGAAAACTGGCGTTCGCAGAGCACAAGTCAAACACATTCAAGGCCCCCACAACATTCACTGACTGAAACAGATTGATTTCAAGCACAACTAAAGAAATAGTCTATCTGGGACTCTGAGGAAGTAACATCCTAAAAGACACTCAGTCTGACACAAGAGATCAGGTTTAAATCCTACTTGCCAAGAGAGAATGACTTAGAAGCTTGTTAAGATATGCAAACAACATAGCTACAAACCCTTCCAAACAGGGATGTTTTCCATCTTTTTTACTGAAGATATGCCACCAGTCAGAAAAGAACAATTACTAAAAAGTAAAAAAAAAAAAAAAAAAAAAAGAAGGGGGGGGGGGGGCCGGGCGGGGGGAGAGCGCAGGACTTAGAATTCCTTCTAGAAAAGTGTATAGCCTTTAACATGAACATTTACTGGCAAAAACAAAGGAACTATCATATTTGCAAGAAGACAGAGAAGCACTGGTCACCTTCAGAATGCGTCTAGGTGTCTAGTAGCCTTCTGGCAGGACTATAATGCACTGGAACCAGTTGGACTTTCGTTGCTCAAATATGAATGCTATTAAGTTTGTAACTGACAATATGGAATGATTATTAAAAGCTCGTTTTGCCCTCTTCATATCCCCTTTACAGTGTAAGTGCACATATCCTATCTCATTTTAATGCAATAAAGATGGCTTTGAAAAAGAAATACATTAATGAAGCTTGAAGCTAGGTTTATAATTGAAATATAGAAGCTTTGGGGGAAGCTTAGGGCCAAAAGACATTTTGTACGTGAAGATATCTTCCTCCTTTGGCCAGTTAGTCAAAGTGGTGAGTTTTTCTGATGACCAATCAGTGCACTTTCCTCAGAATCCAGACAGCTTGTGACTGAAGAGCCCCCCCCAGCCCCACCAAAGAGCAAGTAGATAACCAGCTGAGACATGATACTTTCCTGTTGGAATAATTCATCAGAAATTAAGGAGAATCTTTAATCTTCACCAACACAAGCTTTATAACCTGTCCATATCTTCTAATTTTTTTTTCCAAATGTCACCAATATACATCAGCAGAGTAAGTCAAAATGTATTCAAAGAGAAACCCTACTTCTGTAGTGGAAATTTCCTTTCTTTTTAATATCTTCTTCTTGGGCATCCAGTCAACAGCACACAGGAAAATTCTTGTGAATCTGCAGGCACATTAGAACTCCGATTTTAATGGCCATGAGAACATTTCTACCTTTTATAACATTTTGTGCATGTTCCAGCTGAAAAAAAAAAAAAAAAAAAAAAAAAAAAAAAAGTTGTATTGTTTTGGAGCTTAATTTCATATGTTCTCAACTTCTTTCCACTTTCCCCACTGTGCCCCCTATCAGAAGACAGAAGAGGGAGTTCCTGGCTGCAGTGCTCTGAAGGACACAGACAGATTGTGCAAAGGGCAGGGATGCGCAAAACTAAATTACACAACACTAAAAGGCACCATAGTGGTATTTTAGATGAAAACATTTGTGGGTGGGAAAGGCTGGTCAAAACCATGCTAGCTTTTTAGTTTTTTATTAAAAGAAATAAAAATATGCACCCAAATTCGTAATAAAAAAGACTGTTACAGAGCAGCTTCGATAGGAGCAGCAGAGTAGGTCAGACAGACATCATTCCCAGTCCCAGCCACAAATGCGTATTGCATACTGAGGATCAGACACAGTCCCCCTATTTTATAGAAAATCCTCTCTGCTGCACTGCATGTATGTCTGCCTGTCTTGCCACAAGGCAAGGGCCACAAGAATAGAGTGCTGGGGAGCAGTGTAAGAGACCACAGCAGCCCTGGAGCAGGAGCAGGACCTGCCTCCAAAGAGGAGCTTTCCAATATGGTGTTTCAATTTCCATCAAAGGTGTTGGTACAACTACCCTGACGGGTTGCTCCCTGCCTCACCATCCCAGCAGATGGAAATTATTCCAAATATCCAACCTAGTCTTTTCTTTCTATAAATATGAGGCAGTTTTGAATAACAGATGCACAGAAGTAAAAGATTTATGCCCAACCTTTTCCCCTTTTTAACCTTTCAGTCCCAAAACACCCGTGACACCTCTCATTGTCCTGTTTTTAATACTAAAGAAAGCATCTAATTGCAACATTTGCCAAGCCCCCACAGTTGTTTGCTGTTCCTCTGGCTTCCAGCACTTTGCTTGCATCTCTCCTAACGTGGCTGACCAGAGCTGGATGCCATGCAGTAGAGACCTCCCCTTGTTTAGGCACATTGCCCGCTAGACATATCCAATCATAGCGGGATGGCAGCTTCACTTTTTTCAGAATCATTGCATTGCTTTATGTTTGGACTGAGACCCCCTGAAATTTACAGACCCTTTTCCAATAAACTGGTAATCAGGAAGGCATTTTTATTATGAACATGCCTTGACTTCTGAAGGGCAGCATTCTACACTTTGCCTTCAAATTTTGATTTATTAATTTATTATGTGGTTAGTTTCTATTGTCTTTTAAAAAAAATCAAACTTGTTTCTATAACATGTCAGAAAGAGAGAGTGGATTTAAAATTGCACATGTTCAACAATGCTCAATAACAAGGCACTGAGCATTGTACAAACGAGCATATTTGATTTAATCAAAATAAGTGTTGTAGGAAAATCACGTAGGTTTAATTTTTGAAAAGCTATTAAGTTTCAAATTAAATGGAAGATTAAAATAAAAATGAGCTTTAGCTGTAAGTGGAGGCTAAATTTGGTCAATTTTTGTTGTTTATCTGTGCATAAAGTCCTTGCATTTACCATTTGACAAATCCTCTAATAAAATACTTGCTGCAATCAGGTGAAGTAGGTTATTAATGGTTCTAAAAAAGATATACAGGATTGCCTCATCCTGAGGCAATTAAATCTGTGAAGTAAGTGTGTTTAATATCTCTGGGGGCCTGACTGGAATGAAACAGGTGATCTTTCTACAATTACCATTGTTTCTTTTAGTATTCCTTTAGTTTTGTTTGTTTTTAACTGGAGAGTGACTCCTTGGTTTTTATTCCTTTTGTTAAGCCTCCAGTTTGGTGTCTTTCAAAGGCAGTATGTCACATAAAAAGCGGAGAGGAAAAATTTAAACACCATTTAAAAGCAACATAACATTTCACTTGAAGTCTTAGAACCTCCCATTGCAGAGGACAGTCCGTATTTACTCTCAGTCACCAAAATCAGTGACTCAGTCCAGATCTCACTGCCTTAAGTCAACTTTTCAAGAAAACAGTTTGCCCATACCACCCACTCACTGCCTCCCCAGCTTTTTATCTTCTTCCATGCTCCCCCAGGGGCTTCAGGGACTGATGGATGAAGGGGCAGGGAGTCAAGCCACCACACAGCCTTCCTGCTTAGCCCTCCAACACATCCTCATTTCAAAGAGATGCTAACTTACATACAGATCTCAGCTTACACATCCCCAGCTTCAGGTATTTCAGTATGGAAAACAAATTCTTTACCACCATTTGTTTTCTCAGGGATACATTCTGTATACATCAGGGTGTTGTTTGGCCCTTTGCTATAAAGAGAGAAATGAGAAAAAAAAAAAAAAAATCCTCTGCTGTGTTCTTTTTTTTCCCCAGATTTATTAGTGGGGATGGTTTGTAGAGGTATGGTTAATTACTAGAGCTTATGGCCTGCTGTGATTGAAAGCTGATCTCACCAGTTTGGGGTCTGCATTATATTTATTCTGTATGTAATTAAATCTGAATACCATAACTATGCATAATGTTGGAAAATAGTGAGTTTTTTTTTCCTTTTTTCTAAGTGAAAGCACATCTGAAAGGTATTTTCTTCCTGCAGTACTGAATTTCTGCAAAACACTCTGCACTTTGCACACACACCAACAAGCAAACAGTAAAAAGGTCAAAAGGGGCATTCTGATCTATGATTTAGATAAAAACAAATGTTTGTTTATCAGATGTGTGATCCATTAAAAATAAAGAAGGAATTCAAGCAAACTGTGATCAAGGTTATCCACATATCTTGGGGTATTCATAACATCACAGACATACTAAAGGCATGCAGAGAAGAGCCAACACAGCAGGGTGAACATGAACAGCACATCCTGGAAGCAGCAGCATCCAATTGAACACAGGAGATTTGGCTCTGGAGTCCTTCAATTAAAACAAGTTGTGGGAGGCCAGGCCACTGCTCTGACTATGGGGATCAAAAATTCTCTTGATTTTTTTTACCTAAGGAGGGGGGAACAGACTGATATGGGACAGTAGATCAGATGCTGTTTACCCTGACGTAAATCAAGCAGAACACTGCACAGCTCACTGGACCATACCAGAATTAGGCCAGACATATCATATCTAGAGGGTCCAGTTTTTTTTTTTCTTCTTCTTCTTCTTCTCTGCTACACATAAATCTGAAGTCTGCTGAGATCCCAGTTATTTGCCAGTGTGACAGTGATCTGAAACTAGAGGCCCCTAGAATATCAGAAACCTTCTGTCTGGAAATTTATCTCATTGCCTGCACATACAGATGATGTTCAGAAAAACACATTTGGTATGTGATCTAATGTGATGCATGACACAGTCAGTCAGGAACACTCAAAAAAAAAAAAAAGTAGGTGCAAGCCAAAGCAAAAATAACTAGAACAAATCCACAATCTTTCACAATAGCAAAGAAATTAGATCCTAGGGCACACCAAGCAAGACATGCCAGGCTGGCACATTAACCAGGAAATTCTCTTTCAGGCTTAAGAAAAGGAACAATGTACAAAAAATGACATTTTTTCCCAAAGAACAAAGACACAGCCCCACTCCCCAAAGTATTGGGCATAGGGCAATGGTAAGTCAAAAAAAAAAAATCATTGAAGAGCCAATGTGTGAAATACTTCTAGGAGGATCTTGGTGTCTAGAAAGGTCCTTTTACCTGGTCCTGTCACAAAAAGTAAGGATTAGACCTGCCTCTATGAGGTACAGAGAACACCATAAATCATTCAAATGCCCAGGCATTGCATTACTAACAACTCTCTTTTTCAGAAAGAAAGCTATTGTGTCCAGGGCCACAGCCGCTAAAGGAATGCTCTTTGAAGAAGCAATCAGCAAACTCATGTTTCTGACATATCAGCAGACATCCATTTTCCATCCTTGCCAGGCTGCAGATGCGTAACTGAGTAAGTACTCGAACAGTCAGACTCAGTCTGTGGATCAGAAAGCAGAGTCACCCAGCCCTTGTGGGACAAAATTAACTGTGCAGGTGTCAGCAAGGCTGTTTGCACCAGCCATAACCAGCACTTTAACAGAACCATATGAACCAGCTACTACAGCTACTTTTTTCCAACAACCTCAGCTACATGATGCGCAGAAGCCAACAGCAGCTAAAAGAGAGAGAGAGAGAGGAAAAACAAAACAAAATAAAATAAAAAGAATAACATAGGCACTGATATGTCAGAATGATATTGATTTGCCAAAAGACATTACCTGCTCTTTACCAAATTGAATATCAGCCTTAGAGACAGGAGAAGACCAGGCAAGGACAAGTCACCATTTGCAGCCTGTAGAACCCAGGACCAAATCCTAGCACCACAGAAGCAAGCCCTAGCACCAGTTTGCAGCCTATGCCATGGCCTCCATCTGCAGTCCATGGCCTGCATTAAAGCAAGACAAAAGCACAAACCCTTTCCCACCTGCTGTCCACTGGTTTCATCATAACATAGATCAGCCCACATTTACTTTCTGGATAATCAAAGAGCAGGACTCCAGGGAATACCAATGAGAATATTTGCTCAATAGGTTGGACTCATCCTTCAAGTCATAGTGCATGAGGAAGTGGTAGCCCATGAGAAACACCAGAGGTGTTTATTTATTGCCTCTTTTATAGGAGCTCTGCAGAGCTCTGTTTCAGGCTGCCTTCAGCCATCCCATCCCTGTAGCCAAGGATTTTGTCCCAGCTACTTGCAGCACTGCAAGGTGACATCAACTGTAACAGAACAGAGTTCTTGTGGACAGTCTGTCTTTCTAATGAGTTCTCTACAATTTGTGGATCACACATAGAAAGGAAGTTTCAATTTTTTATTTCTTCAGATTCCCTTTCGCCCCCTTTTTTTTGGTGCTCAACATGTTCAGATAATCTCATTAAATAACATATGATATGCCATAGAGAGGATAAGGAATCTTATTCCCACCTGCATAAAGTGCCATCCTGCATCAAGCTAGGTTTGCCAGCTTTTGCACAAGTAATACACATTTTCCCCTTTATTTTTATATTAGAACACATGCACCAAATATATATATATATACAAACCCTTCCTGTGGGTGTCTCTACAAGCAAAATCCAAGCTGCAAGACTACTTCCTAGACAGAAAACCACGACATTTCATAAGACCAATAAGAGAACAAATAAGTTCTCAGTATACGAAAGCAAAAATGTCAGTATTCATCCTCCATAATAATAGTAATTTCATAAATTGTAGGGTTTATATGAGTTATATAGACAATTAATACATTTCTGAAAAATTTTAGCCAGAGGAGAAAAAAATTTGAGAGAAAATCACAAACATGTTGAAAGTCCCTCAACACCACCACCACCTCACATGTAATAATTATGTTGTCATTTGTGCTCAGGGGGAACAAACAAGAAAAAGACACACATCCCTGACTTCTCCAAAGAAAATGTTTGTTCAAGAAACACAAAGTAGGAAACATTTTCACAAATCTTATTGTGCCCAAGAGAAGCTGTAAGCTGCACAGCAGACATTTACACTTGCCAGAACTCCACTCTAAATGACCTATTCAATACAAACGACTGTCTAGCATCGTAATTGCTGCACTGCTCATGTGCTTGTGTTTATCTTTTCAAAACATGTGCAAGGCAAACTTTTCAAAATGAAATTATCACAGGTGAAGCTTATTATTTGTGTCACATAGCCAATGTTGTGACTATTTTCACAGAGCAAGATGGGACTGAAATCCCTGAATTTTGACTGCATTTAAAAAAAAAAAAAAAAAAAAAAGTGCTTACCAGTAGTTTAAGATAAATGACTGATCTTAAAGCCTCACTATAATTAAATGTGAAAAGAAACAACATGCTGATGAGTCATGCATATGGTATTTATTTTGTACTGCATTCCTCCCAATCTGATTTTTGCTTCCGAATTTGCTGTCTTCTAGAATTCATGGAATTGTTCATACCTACAGATCATTTCAGCCTCTCCTCAACCCAAAATGGCAATAAAGGATTGGTGTAGGATTTGAATTTATTTTTATATAGTTCACTGTGACTGAGGCTGCTAGCATCACTTTTTTTTTTCCTTTCAAATGAAAAGTGAGAAGTTGATCCACAAATATGCAACAAGCAGGAGGGGTAATAGCAAAATCCATACCCACCAACCTGTGAAATACATGAAGCTTTCTTCACATCCACTGTTTAAACAGAACCCCCACAACGACTTCACTAGAGAGTGTGCATAAGAACAAATGGCGCAATATCTCAAACTTTAAAACATACAATATGTTTGCAAATTATTTCCATAAGTAAGTTAGTAAATGGAAAAGAAAAAAGCTCAAATCAAAGCAGAGGAAAGAGTGGGAGTTCTTCACCAAACATCTTTTCTCCCAGTAGAAAGAATGTTTTCAGGTTCATATAAGAAAAAAATCATTTTAAACTCTAAAGCTGTACCTGTTGCTACCAGGTGGATATATCTGAAATGGTACTGCTTATGGGAAACACTTGGATGACAACTAAATTCCAGGGAAGAGCACTGTTCAGCTGTTTTCTGCTTTCCATTAGAAACAGTTCTCTCCATACTTCCCACAACTCCTCGTAAGCTTCCTCCAATACATTAAGAAACCAAGAACCAAGATAACATATACTGGTTTTCCTCAGCCCCCTGTTGTGAAAGAGCTGTTTGTTTGATTTCAGAGCCACACAGGTTCAAAGTCAGTTAGGTTTCAGCATTTTGTCAGGTGCTGATTCTCATCCCCAGCAATCTGGTGGGTAGAATAATTAAAACTTAGAAGCTTGGACATGTCCAACAAGAACACCCACAGTGATTTCAAAAGTTAGACCCTTCCCTTGCTTTGGGAAAGCTATGACCTCTACAGTTATAGATTATCAAAGTTAGGAATATCTCAGTACCTCAGGACACAGTCTGAAACAACCTCAGTGGAGCACACATTAGCTGGAGACCTGTGCAGTATTCAGCCCTCTCACCTAGGAAAGTTCTCCCTTTCACTTGCCTTGTCCTTTATTGCTTAATATGATAAGTACATGATTAAATACTTAAAACACTCCCTCTGCTGCCAAAGCCTGCCTTATTATCCTCAAAGCTAGCCTTGCTTGCTGGGAGCAGTGGCAGAGGAATTACATACAGAGCAATTCCTCTTGCAAAAGCTTCTTCCCCTTGAACTTAACTGATACTACAAGATTAAGTTCTCTGACTTTATTTTTCATTAGTGCTGAACCTGACATTGCTCTTACTTAAGTGATATAGGATACAGCCAGAGAGATTTAAGAGTGACTCTCCTGCCTCAAGGCAGGATCCCCACACTTATGTCACACCTAGATGTTTGTCTGCCTTCACCACAGCTGGAGCCTCAGCAGCCTTCCAGGTCAGCCGCATCACTCAGTGCTCTTTGTATCTAGAGACCTTGTTCTACCTCCAGCCCAAGCCCCCTTTGCTGTAGTTTAAGCCCCTTCTCTCTTCTCCTGTCTGCAGTGAACTAGGAAGTGTTCAGCCCCTCTTCTTATTAACATATATATATTTTTAGTGTAGTCAGAGGCTCTCCTAAGCTATCATCCTCTCCAGGATGAGTCTTATTTGTACTATCTTCCTTCACAAATTGTGCCCTAGAGCTGTGATCAAACACGTGAATTTCATGAACAGTTTCCTCATTTCCCTTTATTTAAAGCTCACCTCCTCCTAATCCTTCAGTTGTCCTCTCTCACTTAAGCAGGAGCTTTGGGAAGAGAGAGGCTGTGCTCTCTCCTGTATATAGCCATGGGTCAGACCCACAGGTGATATATGTTGGCACAGGGCTGTGCCTAATACAAGTGCTAAGTAAATTTGGTGGGTGGGATAGTTTATCTCACTGTTGGCTTAGAAAATATGAGCTAGGGAGAAAGGTTAGGTTTCTTTTATTTGTTTCAATGGTAAGAAAGTTAGGGCTCTTGATTTGCTCATATATGAGGGGAGGGCGCTATTTAGGAGACTTGTGTGTTGTTAAATTAAGGAATCCATAAGAGGCGCTCCTGGGTTTGTAAGGGACACTTTAGTATCGTCTTTCTGCTCAGCTGGGGTTTGTTAAACAAGCAGCACCGTGTTACCTCCATCTGGAAAATGGGCTGCTTTCCGCGCAAAGAACTGTTTTTTTACTGAAACTCGGAGGGTCAGAAGAGGGCTGTCCCCTGGCCACTCACTGTCGGGTAACAGTTAGGAGCCTGGAGGAGGAAAAAAGTCATTCATACTGGTTCTGTGCTAACACGCTCCAAGAAACACGAGGGAGAAAAATAAATAAATGTTTTAAAAATAAATAAATAAATAAATAAAACGGAGAGCGCTTAGGCTGCTGAACTGATGCTGCCTGGCCCCAGGAGAGCCCGGGGGGCTCGGGGCTGGGGGGGGCGGCGAGCGGCAGCCCCGAGCCCTGCAGCGGGTCCGCCGCGGCAGAGCTGGTGAGGCTGCTCGGGAAGGACCGCGCTGGGCGAGGATGAAACCCAAGGAAAAGTGCGTCTCTCCTGGCTTAGGAAAAGTTGACATCAACTCAGTTGAAAAGTAGGTTAATTAGTAGTGTCTGACAGAGTTCCCCAGCAGTGACTTACTTCAGGTGCCGCGCATTACTGCTTTTACTGCTACGCGGCTGAAAAAGGCTTTGTTTTCACCTAGCTTTGTAGCCTCGAGTGTCTGAATATTTATTAACTCTGGGTATTTGATTTCTTTGAAATACGCTCGCATTATTCCAATAAACCGCATCCTTTAATCGGGTTATATTTTTAATATGCAATTAAAATATTAACAGCCCATTGCTACCAGAAGTGTGACCCTTGGCAATGAAATCGGTTCCCCGTTTACCGTCAGGGCTCACCGATGCCCCTCAGCGAGGGGATGGGGCTGGCCGTGACCAGCAAACTCCCTCTCGGGGACCTACCCCAGGCAGGGGGTGTTTTTCTCATAGGAAAAACTGAAATATTTACATTCCTCAGAGGGTCTTGGCGAGCTCGGCCGAGCCCCAGCCTTGGCCCTGGCCATAGGAAGCCCGAAAACCTTCCCACTTCCGAAGATGTCTGGGGAATCGTCCCGGAGCGCAGCAGTCTCCTGCCTCCCCCTTGGCCCCGCGGGCTGCTGTCCCGCTGACGGGGCCCGACTCGTGTCGCGACAAGCGTAGTGTCGCGACGGAGGGGCGCGGGGCGCTCCGTGCTGCCCTTCCGCGGGCGCGCACGGCCGCGGCCAGCCCCCAGCCGGGCGAGCAACATGACGCATTTTGCCTAACGCCAAGCCTGGGATGTGCTCAGCTTTCCAAAGGCCTCTGGTACGGTTCTCTTCCTTTCTTTTTTTTTCTTTTATTAATTGAATGAGGACACGCAGGGGAAGGCATGCAGGGGTAATGGTAATCGTGGGATTAAACAGGGGGGAAATAAAGAAGGAGTTGCTGCGCGGTCGTTCCCGCTGCTCAGGCGTCGCTGCACACAGCTGCCCAGCACCGGTGTCCCGCGCAGCAAGTTTCTCTTTCCACCTCTGCTTTCTCGGAAAGTCTGCGGACAGCTTTTTGATCCCCAGCAGCCAGAGAACCCCTGCCCCTCGCATGTGTTTAACCTGTCATTTTCTCCCCCAAGGGCTGTGCCAAAGCGTGCTGGTTGCTCTCCCCGCGTAACGACCCCTGGCAAGGCGCAGCTCCTCTCGGAGGAGGAAGCCTGGCGGCGAGAGCCCCCCGCAGAAGACGGGCTGGCTAGCTCGGGGGCCGGGCGGCACCGACCCCATAGAACAACCCCTGAAGCTCCGCGGGAGGGGGGAGGAACAAGGGTCGGGCCCCAGGGGCCAGCCGGGGCCCCAAGGATGAGTTTTGCCTGGGGATGCGTGCCCCTCTCTCAGCAAGGAGGTGCAAAACCTGCTCGGAGATGTCCTTCTCCTGCAGGGCTCAGCCGTACCTGCCTCGCTGCCTGGCGCAAGGCATCGCTTGGGGTGGGGAGGGAGGCACCTCAACTGCTCGCTTCTGAAGCCCTGGGCCCCACCTTGATGCAGTTTTCTCTTCCCTGTAAAGCCAAGCAAAATCAAACCCAGTTGTCTTGATCTGATCCAAAAGATGTACCAGATCAACTCCAATCTCAGCAGAATTGTCCTTGTTTCAATTTCCTCTTAAGCCTATTGCTTTTTCTTCTCAGGCAGGCAGCCGCTCAGCCGCTGTTTTAATGCGCAGGGTGAAATGTAAGGTCATCGGGGTTTTCCTGTGCTCTAGGAAACTTTTTATTTTTTGTTGCAAGGTGGTGAACGAAAGAAGTCCCCAGCCAATCCCTCTGCCATTAGAACATTTGTAACTTAGACGCTCGCTGCCAGTTGACTTTACCTAGCTCTGTCGGGGCGGGGTTACGGGAAAATGCCTCTCAAATATTATAATAATAGTAAAAGAAACACAGAAAAACAAATGTTTAAGAAAAGCTCCAGCCCCCAATTCCCACTCCCCCCCTATGAAATCCAAGCATTCCTTTAAGTGGCCAGGTTGGGAGGGCTGGGGTCTGCTCTGCTGGAATCACAGGCTTGTCCACGCTATTTATACCGTATTCTCCAAAGCTTGGAGATATTCTTATCTTCATGGATAAGAAGCAGACTGTTCCTGGAATCGGTTCAGAACGTGTTCTGATATACAGATAAACTTCTGGAAAATATCTGATGACTGTGCCCAAGTACTCTGACCCACCTCCCCTCGATGAGAATAAAGCGATAGCGTTCGACTTAAAGAAAGCCGCAGAACTTAATTAATTCGATGCTTTAATGGTTATAGAATCTGCAAAACACTAGTATTAATTTAGACGCTGGCATCTGGTTTCACTGAAATCCATGTCGAAAGCGCACACTACCCCTGCCTTCCCGGCTGCTCCCCGCGCACGAGGGGGTTACGGGCGCAGCGTCGGGGAAGGTGCCGCGCTCGGAAGTGCAAGGAGAGGTCACGGCGGGCCCAGCTCGGGTGGGAGATCGCCCCGTCCCCATACCCCACGGGCTTGTCGCACCTGGGGCCCGCCTTTGTCGCACCCTGTGTTTTCAGCACCGTGCGCGCACGCCCCCTGGGCCGTTTGTACGCGCTTCAGAAATCACGCAGCGGCGTGACTCGAGTCACCTTTTTTTTTTTTTTTTTTTTTTTCCGATTGTGAAACCTTCGCTTTAACACAAGGAGTCCCCTTAAATCACGGCAATGACAGACTTGAAAAAGAAAATTGATAATATTAATAAATTGAGTTTACGGGGAAGATGGCATTTAGAAAGGAATGAGCCGTCTCATATTTAATTTTCGCTGGTGAAACAAGACAATTCTAAAAGGCCACATATGAGACGATTTTTATTAAACATTTGTACTATTTTGGAAGCTCAGCCATAACTCATTTGCACTAAAATTTAACGACTTCGATTCATCAGAAAAGTTTGCACTTGGACTCCACTTCAAAGGCAGAATAACAACTCCAATGACAGGCTATAATGATTTTCCCCTTCTGATTTGCAGTGGGTTACTGTGTTCTTGTGCCCAGACCAAAGATTCATATTCAAATCCCGAAGTCATAAAATTTAGTCTTTCACATTTGTCTTTTCCAAACCGAAACTTGACTAAACCAGAGTCCAGGATCAAAAGCGCGCAAGAGCTATCAATTTCCCAGGGGACTGCAGCAGCCACTTCCCGCATAGCTACTCTGACAATGCTGCGGGCAATTGGGGCAACATTGGGCAACACGTGTTGTCCCTGGGAGCCAAGATGGATTGTTTCTCCTGAGGTTTCCCTGTCAGCTCCGGTTTGACCAAAGTTATGCTTCAAGACTGTTTCTCCGGAAAGGCGAGCGAAGATTAACTTTTGACATCCTTTGCCTACCTTGGGGAGGGGTTGGAGATGAGCAGACTTTGGAAAGTGCGTTTGCTCGACTTGGGGCTTTGGTACTGCTCCCACATTGACTTTCGTTTCCCCCTTTTTTTTTTTTACTACGGACTTTCTGAAGTGACCTGGGCTAGGAGGGAGGCGTGCAGAGGGTTCCAGGTGGCGGTGACGGGGCTTCGCCCGAGGTCGAGGGGCGGTATCGCTCCCTCCAGGTGCCTCAGGAAGAGGTTCCCAGGGGAGAGGTGGCTTTTTGCGAGGGGCGCAAACCAGCTGGGAGCCAGCGGGGCCAGCCCAGTGCAAGCCCCCAGCTGCAACCCGGTTGGGTTTTCCCTGCCCTGGCACATCACATCTTCTGTCAGAAAAGGGCCCTTTTGTGTGCTCTCCCTTCTCGTGCCGCTGCCGGCCCCATCCCGAGCCACTTGAGCCAAGCACGGCTTTGAGCAGGGGGACAGGACCGGCGGCGAACAGCCCGGCCTGGGGCTTGGCTCGGGACTTTAAACGAAAAGAAAGCGGCTGGTTGCTTCTTGATCTTTTCATTTCCTTTCCTTGGCCTGGGAGAAATCCCCCTGCCCGCCCCGCACGCTTTAAGCCATGTCTGCGGGACTCCGTCTAACCCTAGATCTGTTTTTTAAAACGTATTTAAGCTGCAGAAATTGCTGACATAAATAAGCCATCAAGGCTCTCGGAAGCTCATGAATCTTTGACTGAAGTACGTGTGGGGAGTTACACACTTGTTCCACGTCGTGATACTTTAAAAACTTTCACAAAGACGACTCTGGACAAAAAGCACCTCTGTTTAACAAGATAATTCTTGCTTTCAGTTTTATTTCTATTTTCAACTTCCTATTCTTTTGTCCCGTGACATGGCACTTTTTTCCCCCTCGGGGACTCCTTTCTCTTCTTTCTCCCCTCCTATTCTGAACTGTTTTACAGCCCCGCTTTGTTACTGTCAGGAAAAAAAGTCTGGAGAGCCCTGTCTCCTAAAGAAGGAACAGAAAAGGGAGGACTGGAGCTGCAATGTTGCCTATGCATGCAGAACATCCCAATCTGTTTTTGTGCATTGAGTTGGGGAGAGGGCAGCAGGGAGCGTGCACCCAGCCTCAGCCCGGACAAAGGGAGGCTGGACAGCTGCGCACCAGCCACAAAAGATTGACTCTTCTGTCAACTCTGTTTACTTAGTGTTGTTTCTGACCTCTGTGCTACACTTGTTGCTAATACATATGCTTATCAAACCATTTTAATTGGCTTTCTTCATAACATTAGTCCCAGCACTTTTTTCTGCATGTGTTTCCAAACAACTTAATTGACTTCTCCAATATTCATTTTCTTGAGCTCCATACAACGGGGCTCTTCCCGCGCGATTCTCAGCCCCCGGGAAAAAAAAAAAAAAAAGCAAGCCCAAGGGCGTCTGGGCGGAAAGAGCTGCACCTTTCTGCAGGGGTGGCTTGGCAGGGAGGCGAGCAGGCAGAGGGGTGACCCTCTCCCCGAGGGGAGAGCCGTGTCGCCGATGTCGCAGCGGGTCGGGGCCGTGCGTGGTGCAGCGGCAGAGAGATGCGCGCAGATGAGTGAGCTCTCTCGTCCCACCGGGGTCTCGCTTTTGTTTTTCGCCGCTCGGAGGGCCGCTGCCGGCCCGAGGAGACCCGGCCCCCTCCCAGGGAGCTGCCTTGCAGCGCCATGTCTGCTAGCGCCGGGCTCAGCAGGCGCGCAAGGTCCGCGGGCTCGTCCCCTGCGCGCACTGAGCTTCCGCGCCCGGCGCAGGTACTGCGCGGGGGTCGCGCTCCCTCCCCGCACCCAAAATGCGGGGCAGAGCTGTGGGTCCTGGGCCTCGCCGGAGTGGGGGGGCACCTGCCCCCCCAAATCACATCACTCTGAACCCCCCGCCCCCGCAGCCTGCATCATCTGGATCAATTGCTTCGCCTGAGCCTTCCTCCCTACCACCACCCTTCTTTTGTTTTTAGGGTTGTGTTTTTTGTTGTTGTTGTTGTTTTGGTTTTCTTTTGTTTTGTTTTGTTTTTGCAATTTCGTAATTAATTGTTACACTCCGGTTTGTAATGGCAACAATCCTGCGAGGCCGGATGGTTGTTATGATTTGCTTTCTTTAGCGTTTCTCCCCCTTCGCGAGCACTGTTTGCGGCGACTGTCTGGGCTCAGATATGATGTTGGGACAGCGCCTCCCTTGAAAGGAAACAGAGGCCTGAATAAATAAGAGTGGAAAAAAAGTACTTTGTAGTCTGCATCGTCCATCTTTAATTCAGAGACGCATCTATACTCCTGGGAGCGCCGCCTTTGATCTCTTTGATTTTTACACCAGATCTGTTATGGACTAAAATTCCTAGGTTTTCCATAGAAACATCTCCATTCCTTCGGGATATTGATGTTTTCTTCTTCCTAGGGGTTATGATATGGTAAATCAGATTCAGAAAAGCACGGACAATGCCAGCATTCATGGGTCGGGGGGCGGGGTGTGGGGGGGGGAGCCTCTCTCTCTTCTCCCAATGAATCAAAATATTGTTTATTCTGTTGCTCTTTAAGCCCAGTCACTTCAGCTGCCTTTCAGTGCCTTCAACTCTGGAAGAGGGGCAGCAGCAGCAGCAGCAGCAGGTTGCGTTGCCATGGGGACCCTACTGTATGGCAGCAGCGCCAGCCCCAAAGACAATGCCTTGCAAAGGGGCTTGAAAAGTGAGGTTTCTCCCTTTGCCATGCAGCCACTTCCGATGGAGCAAGCATTCTCCTTTCAGGACTCTCGTCTTGTCACTAGAACAATGTCTATCTTCGCCTGCCAATTTTTTTTTTCTCTATCCTGCCTTTGATCTATAAAAAATCAAAAGAACAAAGTCAGGGGAGAATAGGGGGCTTTTTTTGTTGTTGATGCACAGAACAGGCTTTTATAATTTGCGCCTACTTTTGTGCCTGAGGATTGCAGGGGCAGGGAAGGAGGGCAGTTATTTGTGTGCTGGGCTCTCTCCAGTCCCGCTGACCCCGGGCACGACGTGTGCCAAAGGCCCCTTCCCTCTCACCACCTCCTCCCCAAAGCAGCCAGGAGGACAGACGAGTGCAGCCCAGCTCGGCTGTCCCCTGGCCTTCGCCCTAAGGGCTCTGCTGCAGCCTGGGACCTTGTCACCTGCTGGGCCCAGGCCACCATTGGAAGGCACTGACCCTGCCCAGGGCCAAATTAGGATAGCCTTAACCTACTAATTAATGCTGATATCAAGAACGGAGGTGGGTGCAAATAACAGCATGCCCATCATAGATTGTAATAGATTGTAATGCATGATGCAAAATGAGGCTTTTTTCCAAGTCATGATTTTGTGTGAACATTAGAGGAATCAATGTGACACTAATGTCCTTTTCTTAGAAATCAGACACATGTGGACAGCATGAGGCCCTGAAATGCTGAAATCTTGGCTTTACGTGCCAGTAAAGCAAAACAAATGGAGTGTCCATGCAAACATGCAAGTATGTGTTTGACTTCTCTGTTTGTAAGTGGCAACAAGCACTGACACATATGTGTAAGACAGGCTGTAAATAATCCTGGAGAAAAAACTGGGCCCAGTCCTGGTTCCATCTATGAGCATCTGGTTGGTCTTACACGTGACACTACGCATCTAACCCTCCTGGAATTAACCCTAATCACACGGCTTGGTTCCTTTCCTAGCTTTGAGCAGTGAGAAGTGTTGATTTCTCCAAAAGGATTGCATTACAGCTACTTCCTCTTCTGTAAAATGCCAGCTAAGGAAACAACAATTTCTGCTGTATCAGTTACATTGGCCTTGGTGCCCATACATGTTCCCATATGATTCGCTGATTAACCCCAACACAGACTGGTTTCCTACTTTGTTGGAGTCAATTTTGGGGCAATACAATACAACAGGCTGGGGAGAGAGTGGGAATTAGAGGAAGGTTTGTTACATTTCAGCATCCTTTGTGAGAGCTTGTTCGGTCTCTGGCTTCCTTTTCTTATTTATTTTCAAAAGGAACCCCCCAGTTTCCAAACTTCCAGCTAAAGTAAATGTAAAAGTGCTTCTGCCCACACATCTGGCTGTGTGCTCCTGGAGAATGCTCACTCCAGTCTGCAAGTGGAGGCAGAGGCACCCTGGCTGGAGGGCTGGGAGCAGGGTGGGTGCTGGGCTGGCTGCAGAGGACTCAGGTGCTTTGCTCCTGCCTTTTTGCCAGACAGACATGAAACAGGGACAACACTCAGCCTCTTCCCAGCATGGGAGACTCTCGGGTGGGCACAAGGGCCACAACCTGTATGCTTTTGGCACACCAACCAGCCAAGTCACTGCAAGTCAACCAACCACTGCTGCACCTGCTTGGCATCGCCTCACACTTCCAGGTGTCCCCCAGCACCTTCCTTAGGCCTGCATGGGGCTTCTGGTCCCCTGGTCCCATGTCCAGCCCACAGCACCCCCAGCTCTGAGCCAAGGATCAGACCATTCACCATCTGGGGTATCCCCACTCCCTGGTGTCTGTGCCCAGGGACTGCAGAGGGGAACCAGCTGTAAACACAGTTTCCAAGGCAGCATGTTTATATGGCGTTGGGAGGACTCAGGGACCACAGCACCCACTTGCAGGCAGTATCTGGGCCTTGGGGAGGAGAAGAGAAGGGGGTTGGGCTGCGTTTCACCTGTCTGAAAGATAAGCACTGGGAGAAGATGTAGCAACCCTAGCGCCCGAGATCAGCCCCCTTTCCCTCCTCCTTCTCCCCCCAATTCCCCAGGGAACTGGCTTCCACCCTATCTGGTCACATTCTCTTCCCAAGATTAATTGTTGGGTCAGGGTGGATCCACCATTGTGTCTGCCTGCAAGTGCTTTCTCTCTCTCTCTTTTTTTTTTTTTTTTTTTTTTTTTTTTTAGTGCTCCTCAGTCAAATTTCAGGCCCCCTCTCTTCCCTCCTCCCTCATCTTATGGGGCGGGGACTGCTACCCAGCTCCGACCTTCTAGGCTGCAAGGCATCAGCCATGCCTTTTAACTGTACAATTATGCACACTCCCTAAATGTTGTTTTAATAACAGTGTTTGAAAAACGCCGCAGCGGGTCGGTGTTCAGAAAAGCAGGGAGATGCCTGGGGCAGCTCTCTCCCTCCCTCGCACACGCACAGACACACCCCGGGCAGCTTTTTTTTTGCGGGGGGGCACAAGGGGGGCACAGTGGGACCCCCCCCTATGTCCCCCTCCAGGTGATGCCGCGGCCACCTGGACCCCGGCGGCTGCCCAGGGGAGGGAGCGGGCCGGCGGGGGGCGGGGGTGGGGGACGGCGGCTGGGCTCACAGCACCCGGCCGAGCCGAGGACGAAGGGATGTTGGATCGCCGCGCCTGCTGTACCGGAGGGGACGGGACCGCACAGCAAAGCACCAGGGTCGGTCGAGCCGGGGGGATCTCCCAGCGCTAGGCTCACTCCCCCGAAACTGGAGGAGAGGGGGGAGAAGTGGAAGCAGCCCCCGGTGCCCACCCGGCGGGCAGCGCCCCTGGGGCACCCCCTCATCCCCGGCACTCGTCCCTGCTCGGCTCCCGCTCCCGCAGAGACCCACAGAGCCTGGCACTTGTTTTCCTCCCAGAGCCGCCGTGTAACAGGGTGCTGCGAAGGACACCCAGACACCTTCTTATCTCTATTTTTCTTCTTTGGACAGGAAATGTGTGTGTGGAAGGGGGACGTAGGTCGAAATCGTAAATTTCATTGATTACTTGCAGATTGTACAGAGTATATTCAAGCTTTCATGACAGTTTCTGGAGACATAACGACTGGACAATATTGCCCGAGCAGTACTAAGTCTCTTTAACTACTACAAAGAAATCAGCAGGTAATTATAGGCTCGATTGTATACATAATAGGCATCGGAAATCGGAGAATAACTGTAGGCAGCGATTCTGAACCAGAAGGGGAACTGTTGTGCTTCAAACACCCATACAATACCTCCTCATTGTGCGGGGTGTCTTATTCTAATTAGAGATACCTGCACAGCATAGCAAACATAGGAGAGACACGCACATCCTTGATTCCTTGATATTCCTGCCAGTAAAACTCATCCTTTAAAAACTGAAGGTATAAAGACAAAGAATGCCATCCCTGAAACGGGCGGTGATGCTGAGCTCTGCCCTGTGCCTCTGGAAAGACCGCTTTTCTGGGCAGAACGAACACGACTCGTTTGGGGGGATTTCTAGCAGGGGCTGCTGGCAAAACAATTTTCCTCAAGGTGCCCAGAGAATTACCTTTAGCACAGAGAAAGTTAATAAATGTAAACGAGAGCTTGGCCAAAACTAACCAAGATCAAAAATCGCTTTGGGAAAATATCAAGCCCTTATGTCATATAGAGTTTATAGTATTTAAAGCTATTTTTCTTGGCTTAAGGAAAAATAATAATAAAAAGGCAAGCTTGCTCTTCTTTACATAAAGGAATATATATATTTCTAATGCTGAGATCGCTCCTTTAAACAAATGTTTCTGTTCTGAAATCCCTCTCCCTGTGCAGAGTCATCCGTCTCTCTTTTCACCGGCAATTCTCCTTCCAACAGCCCCTAACTCCCAGCAAAACCACGGAAAACCCTCCTAAAAATCTTTCCTGACTTTGATGCCCATTTCAGTGGAGGGCTCCCTGGCTTTCCGTTTCCTCCAGGTGCATTTTTCCAATGAGTTACCTGGGGAAGAGGCAGTGCGGGGCACGTGCATCTGCAGCCCCGCAGCGCCCGTCCCCGCCGGGTTGAGCCCTGCTCTCCCCGCCGAAGGGAGCGGGAGCGGTGTGCACACAACTTGCCTTTGAATTCTCATCTGGCCTTACGGTTCACTTTGGTCGTTATGCCTCTAGGGGTAGGTGCTCTGTTATTCCAGGTCACCAGTGACCTACAAGCCCAAGCGAACGTGTGTCCACATCAAAAAGAGCCACACAGAAGCAAATCATCTAAAGGATCAGTTCAGCCCATAGGGAAGGTTTGGTTCCGCTAGGTCAAGTTTGGCTCTGGCAAAAAGCAGAGCAGAGCAAAGCCGATAAGTGCCAAATGTAGGGCTCCTAACCCTTGGCAGAAGCCCCGAGAAGTGTCCGGGCACAGAAGCCCCTCGCTGCCCTGCCCTTTTCAGGGATTTGGGGTTGTGCTGCAGCCCAGTGCGCTGCTCGGGGTGAGCAGGGCTGGCAGAACTGGACACACGCTTCACGCTTATCTGTGTGAGGAGAAATAAACTCATTAGGGAGCAATCAGACTCCAAATAAATTAGATTTGTATTTCTTTCATTTACAAATGGATTATTTGCGAAGTTCGATTGTTATTTTTCTAAAGATCATTTACTACATTGCTGTAAACGAGATAATGTAATTGTTAATTAAAAAAAAAAAAGAAAGAAAAGAAAAAAAGAAATGATTGATAGAAATAAATTATCTATATAACTGGCAACTAGTAACAACTGAATATTTCCTTCTGTGCTTTGCAATCCGGCTCTTATTACAAGAGTTTATTCTAAGCTACGTTGTTGATTTCTCCCCATCTATTTGGTTTTAATGCCATGTTAACGTTAGATCTAAAGCAGGATGTTCATGTAAATATGGATCAACTTCTTTTTTATTTTTTCATTTTTTTCAAAATGCTCCTGAGTAAATCGTGCTGTGAAAATAAAACACAGAGGGAGAGAAGGAGGGGAAGTTGTGTTTCCCAAAATTGATAGTAAAAAAAGGTCATCAAAAATCTCCAGATGAAGACAGTAAAGGTAAATCAAAGCAGAGCAACTGTTTGCAATCCCACTTGTACTCTTCCTGTTGGGCTGCGCAATATTTTACCGAGTGAAAGCCCCAGTAAGATGTGCAGGTATCCCCTTACATTGCAAACTGCACCGGGGATAAACATTCTGTTCCAGGGAACAGCTTTATCACAGGCTTCCAAACAACAAAGTAGCCTTTCAAACAAAAGCCCCACGTCAGGTGGCATTTTGTTCGCGACCGCCGCCCTGCCCGCTCCCTCGGAGCAGCGGCTGTTCCCTCCCCGTACCCCCGCTGCCTCCCGGCCCCCCGAGCTCGCACCGGGTGGGGGGCGCCGAGCCCCCGTCGGACAGCCCCGACGGAGCGCCTGCCGCTGGCTCCAGCCCAGCTCCAGGTCCCTTCTGTTCACGCTTTTTTGGGGGACGAGACTTTCAGCGAGCAAATTCAAGTACAAAACGCTCCCATAGAATGGCAACTTTTTATTTATTTTTTTTTTGTTGTTGTTATTTTATTGTCTGAAGTTTTGCGGTCTTTGCCCAGTCGCGGCGACGTCGGTTCGTGGGTCAAGTGTAGGAGGGTGCCTGCCTCCATCCTATCGCCTGTGTTATCTAGGAATTTCTCAGGTGCGTGGTCGTGTGTCAGCCCGCACATCTCTCTGCCATCAGCCTTTCCGGCCAGCGCCTGAGCTCAGCCCCTCCACCAGCCGGTCCCAAAGGCAACCCGTCAGCACGGCTCGGCAAACCACGCTTTGCACGGGGCAGAAAAAGAATCTGTTGCTCGCCCTGACCACGGCTTTGGTTTTCTGCCCTTATATTCTACTCTGGCTGCTCGTTGGTTTCGGTCCGGTTTGGGCTTTTTTAAGCCGACTTTTATTCTACGTGTTAAATGGTCGACTCTTTAACCAGCAACTAGCAATCATCAGACATTAATTTATACGGCTTTTACAAATACCTAAGCTATTTAAAATGCTGAACTGGGTTGTGTGTGGCAGGGAACATCTATCTATTGAATAGGCAGTGTCACACGGTAGCATGCTCTCTTGTCAAGGGTGATTGTGTTTTAGGCAAACATTTGAGCAAACATAAAGGCAAAGGTCAAGTACTGTTCAGTTGCAGTGTGTGCTAATTCACCTAGCTAACCAATGGGGCAAAAGTTGCATTTTATGCGAGCGCCGCAGACCAAACCTCTGCGAAGGGCATTATTAGCTGTGAGCTGGCTGTGATCGCTTCCAGACAGCTCCCGGGTGGAAGGGCTGGGGGCTCCGAAGGTGCCCGGGGTGCAGCTCCTGCACCATCAGGTCCCCTCGCTAACAAGCTACTTCCAATAAGCTGGTGCTTTTTGTACTCTTCTGCTCTCCCCCTCCTTTTAAATATATATATATATATATAAATATAAATATATATATATATATATATATATCCTTGCTATTCTTTTTTTTTTCCTTTTTTTTTATTATTTTTTTCCTGCATACTTCCTTCCTCTCCCTTCCTGTCTCCTAGATAAACGAAGTTGGGCTGACCATCGCTGGCCGACTCATCGGGCTTCGTGCCCGGAGCAGCGGCGCAGGGAGAAGGGCGATGTTAGCAAGTCTGGAGGAATTGGGCGAGCGGAGAGCAGTGGCAGGAAAGTGCAGTTTGACTCCTCATTGAGAGTGCATGGGGAGGAGGGGTGAGGAGGAACCGTGTTACTTTATCCTCATTCTTCCCCACGCCGTTGCAATAAACTAAAGTTATGTTTTGAATAGGAAAGGCTGGAATTTATCTCTGAGTGTGATTCGCTTGCAGAATTTTCCAATGAAACCTTATTATTTCTCATAGGGAAATTCTTCCTGCCATCCAAAAAAATAAGGGCTGGGTGGTGATTGTCACACTCGCAGCTTAGAAGTCTCTCTCTCTCTTTCCAGAAAAAAAAAAAAAAAAAAAAAAAAAAAAAAAAAAAAGCCGTCGACCCATTCCTTCCTTCTCGGTTCAGCCTGGAGGGCTCGCACTTTGAATCAATAGTCATTTCGTTTGAACCAATGGCTGTGCTTCCATCCAGGCTATACGTACAGTAGTTTTCATAATAAAGCCGAGTTTCACAGTTGTGGTCTTAAAGCACTCAGGTTTGGCGTTCGCACGTGCAAAATAAATAAATAAATACATACATACATGGAAGTGAGACTAAAAAAAAAGAAAGACTCCAAATAAAAACGATTATTCTGAACCCAAGCGAAAGCTCGTGAAATTCTTACTTGTTGCCTTGTGCTATAGAGGCAGTCGCCTAGCAGTCCTGCACTGTGGGGTCTGACTGCTGCGGGGCTCTGAGAGAATCTGGATTTTTTTTATTTTTTTATTTTTGACAAAATTCCAGGAAGAACGTCAACAACGTTAGAGACGTGATTTTAAGCACAAAACTGGTTTACGACTAAAATAACAATAAAATCACGAGGACACATTTCTTCGCAGCGCAGACATTAAATACAAGCATACACACATGAGAAAACACGTTTTAAAAAATGAACTTACCCCCGCCTGCCAAATCATCACAAATTGTAGCACTCTTCTTTAGCTCTGCAGACAACTTGATCCTTCAAGCCCTGCATTATACACGGTGGATACAGTGAAATAAGACTAAAATATTTTTTAAAAAATGTTTTGCCATCTATTTCTAAATAGTCTAATCTCCTTCAAATGTCTCGGATTTCTTTACAACCCACTGGCTACGGTCCTATAAACACCACCTGGGCAGTTTCACAAGCTTTAAAGTTTTGTGTGTGTGTGTGTGTGTGTGTGTGTGCGTGTGTGCGTGTGTGCTTGTGTGTGTGCGTATGTGTGTGTGTGCAGTAAGTTGTTTAAAAGGCATCGTTACCATTCAGAGGTATAAAAGTAATGCCCTGATCTTTGGCGTGGTGGAGTTTATTTTTTGGATTTGAGAGGTTTTTCTACATGCACCTCTCAATTTCATTAACTTTTTAAAGACGGGAAAAGCTGGAAGCTTTAGTTTTCGAAAGACTTTTCTCGTTATTCATCTGTTTGGTCGCCTTAGCTGCACAAAAGCGTATCAGCTGCGTTATGAAAAATGGCCTAAGCCCAGAGAATGTCACAGTGGTCGACTTATTATTTTAGCCCTTCTTTAAAAAAAAAAAAAAAAAAAAAAAAAAAAAAGTCGGGAAAGTTTGCTTTTGATGAATTCAATAAAAGCGGCACTGCAACGGAAGAGATTTTAAGCTAAAATCATACAGCATGGGGGCAAAAGCTTAAACCAGACAGATGGTCAAAGGTAGCCAGGGTCTGCCCGCTTCAAACCCAGCCACTGAAGTTACAGTCCTCCAGACTATTTGTTTTTTTCTTTTCTTTTATTTCCCTGTTTAACGTGCTTTGTTTCACCCCATTTTAAATATCTCAACAAACAAATAAACAAAACTGAACTTTTACGATTCACGTGTCACGAATCGTTCTTCTTTCTTCTTTCTGCATGAAAGGGACAAGGCTTTTTTTTTTTTTTTTTTTTTTTTTTTTTTTTTTTTTTGAAAAGGCGCGTCGTCTCGAAGCCCCTGGGCAAGGTGTTAGTTTTAATGCACGAGCACCTCATCTCTGGTCCCGGGGAGGGCTGCACGGCCATAACCAGAAAGGAGAAGTCGAAAGGACTGCATGGATTGCAGGTTGCGCTGTGAAACAGCTCCTGTCTTTTGAGTAATAAATAGATCTAAATAATAACAGCTCCGAATAATAATAATAATAATAATAATAATCAATAACCCAGACCAGGGACTCTGTGGAGCAGGGCATGAATTCGGTGTGGTTTTGGTTGTTATTAGGAAACATCTATAAACTGTTCCCAAACCTCGAATAAACTCTATCCTCTCCTTGTTTAAAAACCCTTGCAATTCTTGCGATCTCACTGCCAGGAAGAGGCTACAATTGCCTTCCAGAAAGTTGTCCTGGCTCTAAGAAAGGGCAGAGATTTGGCCCTTTAGCCTTTATCCGGGACCGTGTCCACCTGTTTTGACAGCAGATGGAGTTTCTGATGCCCCTGGTCCCGGGGAAGAGTGAGTGCGGCGTGTGTCGAGGGGAGAGTAATAGCTATCTAACCTGCCCGGGCTCTCCTCTCCCCTCTCCCCTTCTCCCACCGTTATCCCCCCGTGCACAAAGAACATCCCCCCACTCGGGGACCGCAAGATCTTGCTCCCTTCCTTCCCCCCCTGCCCTGGGGCCGGGGCACTGTCCCGCAGGTTTGGGGCGGGCGCACGGCCCTCCGCGGCCGCCGTGAGGTCCCGGCGAGCGACCGGTGGCAGCGGCAGCCACCTGTGAAGCCACCTGTGTCCCGGCAGCGACAGAGCCCCCCCGGCCCCATCTGTGGAGCCGCCGTGCCCACGCGTGGGGCTAGGTGCTGCTCGCGAGGGGGTCGAGCTTCAGGTCCTGTCCGTGGTGCAGGTCTCGCTGCGCAGAAAGAACCCCGGGAGCCGAGAAAAGAAGGGGAAACCCCCGGAGCCGTGTGTTTTCCGGGGATGGGGAGTGAGGTGTTGGGGGGGGGGGGGGGGGCGGGGGCCCCCAAAAAAAAAAAGTGGGGGCATTTTTTAAAAGATTAAACAAAAAGAAACGGAACCCCCGCGAAAAAAAAAAAAAAAAAAAAAAAAAAAAAAAAAAAGTGAGCCATAAGGCACAAAGTGTGTGTGCTTGCCTGTCTATAGGGGAGTGCGAATTGCTCACTGGCGCGGTCACCTTTCAAAGCACAAACTTGCTGCGTGGTTTCCTAACCCTAATGATCTCCGTGTCTGGGACTTGGTCCCCGACAGTCCCTGCCCAGCTGACCATGGCTCTGGCAATGCCAGCGGTCAGGACGAGGAGAGACTTTGCAGTCGTTTCCATCGCTGGTGCTCACGAGAAGCGCTGAGATGCGCAAGAGTGAAAAGAGCTGGTGAAGAAAACTACTAAAAAAAAAAAAAAAAAAAAAAAAAAA